>NW_009219138.1:0-22863 GCF_000690835.1 Fulmarus glacialis
AGCGCACCGGGAGCGCGTTCCGTAAGCCCGGGGTCTGTTTTCGAGGAGGTTGTAGTCAGATTGCTCAATTCCTCGCCTGCCGCGTGAAAATGGCAGCGGAGACCGAGCTGGGAAGGGCTCGTGAAGGCGCTTTGTGAGCAGGCAGGGGCACCGGACCCCGCAGCTCTCCGTGCTCGTCGCCGTGTCCTGCGCAGAGCAGGTCTCTGTTCCAGACGCGGTGCTGGCCAGGCCCTCGCACCTCATCCGCCCGTGGATGGCGGCCAGGCCAAGGGTCGTGAAGAATTAGCAAAATACTCGCGTCTTGGCGCGGTCCTCTCTGTATTGAGATGTTTTTTTTAAAATCTCATTCTCGAAACAGGGAAAAGGATAATGCTTTCACAGTGCTCCGAGGTAGTCATTTGCACGTGCAAAATTATGGTCACTGCAAAAAAACTTAAGAGTTGCTGCAAAATCTCGACTGTGGATTCTTCAAGGGATGTAGTAGGTCATTTGTTGCTGACAACACATAAAGCTTTGAGAAATGGGGTTAATGTTTTATCTGTTGCTGTTCATTGAAAGCTGAAGGTTCGGGGTTAATGTACTGAAATGTCTTTTGCCCGGTAGCGTTTTCGTAGACTATTTTGTATGAGGGAAATACCTCGGTTCTGGTAACACAAGTCAGGGTTATGCCAGATGAATAAGGGTAGTAATTGGTTTTTTATGGCAGTCTGCATCTTTCTCAAATTCTTCCTTAGTTTGCACTTAAAGTTTTAAAAATAAAACATTGTAGTAGGACCGTGTGGCTTTAGAAGTTGTCTACCTTTGAAAGTCTTGACTTGAAGATCACTTAATGTTTAAAACTAAATTTTCATTAGAACATCTTTATTTTATAGACATTCTGGAATGGCCTCAGCCAAAATGTTCTCAAAGCAGCATCCAGCAGAAAATATGCGTAAGTATTTCCTTGTTTTCTTCATGTTTGGCTATTTAATATTTGTATTTATTCTCCTCCTGATACCAGAACTGATTATTGGAGTCAGAGATGGAGTAACGGAGCGAAACCAGCAAGATAAAACTAGAACCTATGCATATAACTTTCCTAAGGCTGTTTCTTTATCTCTGGGGGTTTTTTTCCAGGGGAAATTTAAGAATTGTTCTTCCCCCACTTCTCCCACCACCAGCAGCATCCACAAAATGTGGATTGTTGAGATTTGTTTGATTAAAAAAAAAAAACCACCAAAAAACCCCCCCACAAAAAAACCAAACAAGCAAAAAAATACCTCAACATTGATGGAACAAATTGTTTTACACTGGCATGAAACAAGAGTGATGTGTGGTTCTATTTCACTACAGATAAAGTTTATTTCAAACAGCTCATGCATTTTAATCACTTGTTTTTCTTGTTGCAAGATAATGGCAAAAGAGTAGCAGTTAGTTGTGTAACTTAGTCAGATGTTCTGTGGCTGATGCTGATTCAGGACACAGAATGGGAAATCTGTTTGTTAGGAAAACTGCCCAGTTCTGGTTAGTGCAGAGAAACCGAGCAGTTGCACATTTCAAGATCATTGCTTACTGTTATTTGAACTGGAGTTAGAGCGGCTTAGCATCCTAGGGAGTGAGAAGGTGATATCCTGGTAATAAACGTGGTCTGGCTCTGCCTTCAGTATGCTTTCTCCATCCCAGAACATGGCTTTGTTTATAAGGCAAAACTCTGATTCAGGAGTTTTCTTTAGCCTTGAAAGTGGTACCACACTCTTCCTAGAAAGGAGGAGGAAGTTCAAATTTGTCTTGTGTAAGAACCACTCCCATTTTTCAGAATTAAATTAATTTGTTACTCCTCAGGATCAAAAAGATGGTTATCTATGGCTCTGGCTCAGAGAACCCTGCACGGGTTGAGTAATTTGTTATCTTTGTGTATTCTTCTCTTCATGCTAGGCAATGATAAATAAACCAATACAATTTATTATTAGCATTTTGCCTCCAGGTGGATGTTTTCAAACAAGTTTGAACATCAGAAGTAACCCAAAACAAGTCCTGTCTTTGTAGGGACAGAATTAGTTAGGACTTTGTTTTATGTCAAAATCTTAAGGGATGTTGAGAATATATGTAGTAAAGATTATTCTGGTGAAGAATAATATTTTTTATGTTTATTAGAACAAGTGAGGATTTCTCTATAAGTGATCTGATTGAAAACAGAGGCAGAAGGTTAAATTCCTGTGTAAGAGTCAGAGAACACCTTACGTCAGAATACAGTGTGTATTTGCTTCAACGTCTAGTGAAAAGTCACTTTGGCTGGTCTTCAGGGTAGAAAGTTTTTTTTGCTATCTAGTTATTTTCTTTTAGTAGTAATTTTATTTTTCCCATAATATGCTTTACAGCTCAGAAGCAATTAAAGGTGCCGTTATTGGAATTGATTTGGGTACAACAAACTCCTGCGTGGCAGTTATGGAAGGAAAGCAAGCGAAAGTAAGTAAAAAATGAATACCGGCTTGCAGTAATGTTATTAGAAGTTGAATGTCCAAATCAGTGTTCTCAGAGGCAATGTTTTTTGATGGCACCCTGTTACATTTTTTACATAGGTGCTGGAAAACTCCGAAGGTGCCAGGACAACACCTTCGGTTGTTGCATTTACGGCCGATGGCGAACGCTTGGTTGGAATGCCAGCGAAGCGGCAGGCAGTAACTAACCCACACAACACCTTCTACGCTACCAAGCGTCTCATCGGGCGGCGCTTTGATGACTCTGAAGTGAAGAAGGATATGTAAGTGAGGGTGGAGAGCAATTCCACTACCAGCAGAAATGCATAAATCATAACATGCTAACCCTCTTTTGGGTGAAGTAGTTATGCCCTCATGTCTCAAAGTTACATTGCTTATATTCTGAGGGCCAAGTTGTATTTTGCTACGTTAGTTGCTGATCATTTTAAGGTTTTCAGAGAAGAAGGAGAAAGCCTTGCTGATGCTGTGCAGAATGGTCAGGATCTACCAATGAAGATTTTTCTCATTCTTGAGGGCATTTACAGTCAAAGCTGTATGATCATAACTCAGACTTGTGATTAAATGATGTAGCTGATTAAAAACAGTAGTAGTACATTGGTATTTCTGGGACTTCCTGGATCTGAGGCTGCTGTTGGCAAGTTCAGTATTCTTTGTCTAGAACTCGTAAATGTTCATCTGCTGATACTAATTGTAGGGGTTTTGTGCTGTATGCTGATGCAGAAATTGAGTGTGGAATTCTTCTGTTTTTAGTAAGAACGTTCCATTTAAAATTGTCCGTGCCTCCAACGGTGACGCCTGGGTAGAGGCTCATGGGAAACTCTATTCTCCAAGCCAGATTGGTGCCTTTGTACTAATGAAGATGAAGGAAACTGCAGGTTGGTACAGTTTGGTCTTTGCCATCTGCGCACACAACTGTGACCTTGGTGCTGGGCCGCAGTAAATGGAAGTGCAGCAGCCAGGAAGGTACTTTTTTGGTATGGGAATCCTTGGATAGCAGGCCCTTGTGTGGGGCAGATCGTGGAAGGGTGCAGTGATGGGCTGTTACAAAGCTTCAAGGAACATCAGTGCCTACCTCTATCTCGGATCTTTGGCAAGATATTAGTGCTTTGCTTGAAACATACTCATATCGAAGTAGAATACTGATTGAGTTAATGCTCCATTTTAATTGAATTGAATGCACACTTACTCAGAAGGGGGAGCTCCTTTTTCTTGTAAGCTACAGTCCTTGTGCCTCCCGGGCTGCAGCTGACCATGGGCTGTGGCAGCCAGGGTTTTGGGTGGCTTTAGTCTTATTCAGCTGCTAGATATGTAGCAGGAAAGGGAGTGTTCAAGGGACCTGATTTTTGGGCTGAATGAATAGCTTCTTAGCCAGTGGTGACTTTAAATCTTTACTAGGGGAAAGTATACATTGGCCTGGAGAAGTTATTTTTTCTCCTTTTCAATTCTTAATGTGATTTCTGGGGAAACTGAGTATAATACATAGAGGTAATAGTAGCTGCCTCCCATGGCCTCGTTTGGTAAATGTCGTGCATCCAGCGGTAAGTGTTTGGATGGCAGACTAAAGGTTGTTACTGAAGCTTCATCCAAAGACTTTTTTTTTTTCAGTGTTAGGTCCTGGGCACTTGCTAAAGCTCCACCCAAGAGTAAAATATGAGTATGTGGTGTGTGAGCATCTAAATGTGACGAATCTGACTTACTCTGAGGTGTTCCTCTGCCTTAAGCAAGGGTCTGCTTCCTGTAGGTCTGTTGTTTTTTGCCTTGGATGCTACATGAATTCAACTATGGAATGATCTGGCTTTGCAAGCAACACAGAATAATGCAGTGTATAAGGTCTGTGCAGGGCTAATGCAGAGGCGTAAATCCTGTCTGTGCATTCTCACTGCATCATGCGCATTCTTATTTTTTAGCAGGTCTGAATCTGTATTTGTTTACATCCTTCTCTTTTTTTGAGGGAGAGAAGTTTGTGACCTTAAATTAGGGTGTAATACATGTTTTTCCTGACTTGCTGTCTCAAACACTTCTAAAGGTGGTATATCTACACTATTTGTACCGTATAAATGTTTCCTACAGCAGACTCTGTAAACAGGATGAAAATGAGTAAGTTTTAAGTGCAACACATGTTGAACAATCCGAAGAAATGGATAACAACTTCAGTCTTGCACACTAAAAGGACAAGTTAAGCTCTCAGATGAATTCTCACTCACTAGCAGCATCCAGTTACTGATTGAATTGTGGGGGTGCTTTGCTGTTCTGTCAGAAGTCTACAAGCTATTTCACGTTATTTGGAAGGACTTGATTTCTCCACAGCTCTCTCTGCATCTTCCCAGAAAGCAGCTGGTTCTTGAGCAGCAAGCCTGTTGTGTTCTTAGTTCAGGAAAATTTATTTCAAACTACATAATAATAACTTGGTGGTATTCATACCTTATAAGGATAACTTTCTGTTTTGTCTCCTTTTTCCTCCAGAAAATTACCTGGGACATTCAGCAAAGAATGCTGTGATCACAGTCCCTGCTTACTTCAATGATTCTCAGAGACAGGTATTCATCAAGCTGTAAGATTTTTCGGGCTTATAAATTGCATTTAGTTTCTCTCGGTAGACAGCGCTCTTCTGCTGTTTTTTCCTCAGGCTACAAAAGATGCTGGGCAGATTGCTGGCTTGAATGTTTTGAGGGTGATTAATGAACCAACAGCAGCTGCACTTGCCTATGGTCTGGACAAGTCTGAAGACAAAGTGTAAGTACCTGTTCATAACACCTACCCTCTTTTAAATAAGCATGCTGTAATTTGCTTTGTAAATGCATCTTCTGCTTTCTGTTTTTTAAAATCATTGGTTGGAATTCTGCCAAAGTAGATTCACAGCCTTGAGAGTCAGTGCTATGTAATGTCACCTCTCTTCTATGTCAACCACATTTGTTAAAGAAAATGAGTTCTGAACTTGCAGCTGCAACTTAATGATTAAAGCTGAGTGTCAATTTGATTATCTTACTACTGGTAGCAGTGGTAGGTGTGGCTAAGGACAACTGGGTGAGAGGCTGTCACCATTGGTGCTGAAGTGTAGCACAAGAGCTACAGCTGAGGTTTGGTGCCTGGTATCCACAGCTTGCGGCGTCTTCCCTGACTGCATTCAGCCTTCTGTCACTGTCAAGGGTGGTTATATAAATGCAGGGGTCCTGTTGCAGATTTTGTAAATGTGATGTAGCTTATAGTGCTATGAAAGCCTCACATCTTGAAAAACGTGTTTCATAATGGTTCTGGTGTCCCTGCCCTTGTCATTGGATGTGAGTGTGTATTTATTTGAGAAGAAGGAGCTGACCTCTCTGAAATAATGGGCAAGGTTAAGCATCGTGCAGCACATCTTTCAGAGAAGACTTCCACGTGGACTCAGTGCTCAAGGAATGCGTATGCTGTGTAATTTGTTTACTGCTGTCTTTAGAGAAGGCTTTTAACTTTTGTGGACGGCTGCATGAATTCTGCATACCTCATCTGCTGAGGAGAATGATTTTTGAGCCACACAACTTTGTCTAGAAAGTAATGTTTTTCTGCATCTGTTCTTATAGTATTGCAGTCTACGATTTGGGTGGTGGCACTTTCGATATTTCCATTTTGGAAATCCAGAAGGGAGTCTTTGAGGTGAAGTCCACCAATGGTGACACTTTCTTAGGTGGAGAAGATTTTGACCAGGCTTTGCTACAGTATATTGTTAAAGAGTTCAAGAGAGAGGTAAGGTATCTCAACAGAGTTCAATCTTGTGTTATGCTGTTTTTCAACCTCGCTTAACTTCTGTGGAAGGATGGGAATTTTCTGAAATTATTAGGACTTGGTTTGTAATCTATGGCACAGTTGAAATTTAAGAGTATCAAAGACACCTTTTAGTCTGGCTTCCAGTTCTTACACTTGTTTTCTTGAGGTGGAATATTCCTCTCCTGGAAGACAGAATAGCAGGACTTCTGCCTTTTTTCCTCAAGTGTAGCAGGACCATCCTATACATAGTCTGCTTACTTTTAATTATAAAAATCTGTGGTCAAACTGAATGTGTCAGCACAGATGCATAGAATACAGGGTTGGCTATAGGAAACTGCAGTGTAATTCCAACTCCTTTGCTAATTCAGTCTTGTCTTTATATTCTGTGATGCAGCAGCTTTTCCAAGCTTTAATCTGTAACTTACTGTATAATCACTTCCAGAGCAGAGAGGGCTAGCAGATGTTTTTGAAATGCTAAACACGTTTGCCAGAAGTGAGAGAGATCAGCAGAAGTGCACATGTCGGGCTGTATTTCTACAAACATCTTTACAGTCAAGAGTGATAGGAAGGTGAACTGCAATGAAGAGAAGCTCTCCATGACTCCTGTGCAAAAGCTGAGAGTCTGTTAACCCATATTGTTTGTCGCTTAGATGGGTGTTGACCTGACTAAAGACAACATGGCCCTTCAAAGGGTGAGAGAAGCATCAGAGAAAGCAAAGTGTGAGCTTTCGTCATCTGTGCAGGTAGGTGGCTGGGTTCAAAGCAGTCCAGTAAAACGTTTTGATACACTGACTTTTGCATTATTTTTGTTTACAAAGCTCTATGACGTTGCTGCTTTTTTTCTCGTGGTGGCAGAACCAGCTTCTGTGTAGCCAAATGTCATCACTTTAACAGAAAGCCCTTTAGCAGGGTAGACTGTTTAGGAGCACAATTAGTTGTTGGAAGCTGAGAATGTTAGCGGGTGCTGGATTTTGCCTTTCTTCTGGCACCATGTTTTCTCATCTTGCAGGGAATGTGATCTTGTTCCCAACTTGTTACATATTGCAGAAGTATGATGGGCATCAGGGAATTTAGCTGCAGCTAGTACTGCTGGGTTACTGGAAGCACTTGCGGCTTTGTGGAAGCAGTTCCAAAACCTTGGTGCTACTCATTCCGCTGAAACAGCTAATTTGTCTAATAACAAGAAATAATTTCTATAAAGAATCTTTACTTATTTGCCTATAGAGGAGTTGTCTAGACAATGGGCAACATACACCCCCTTTCTTTTTTCCACCTGCTTTGTGTATTAATGCATTCAAGCATGTCCTTTATTCACTACTGAATAAGGAGCTGGAGAAGCAGCAAGTTGGGGGTGTAATAGTCTTGCCTAAGTGAAATTAAGGTCAATTATATAGTAATTGAAATGGGAACTCTGCCAATTTCTAGGTTCTGAATAAACATTTTTTTTTTTTTGATGGTGGTCTTTTTGTTGGCCAGTGGGGAGCTCATAGCAAGGAGTTTAGGCCAGTCACAATGGATGCATAGTTCTGCCAGAGACATAGCAGGCTCTGTTTTACTAGCTCAAGAGTTGGCAAATACAGTCTGTTCATACCAGGAAAAACTGAATTCCTTAACTCTAGCAGTGAACGGAAAACAACTTGCTTTTGGCCCAATTTTCCCCTAATATTTTTGACTATGCTATTTATAACGTGAATGTACAGCTCTAGTCAGTAACATGGGTTTAGTTCTTGTTGTGTAAACTTTAATCTCTAGAGCTTAAAGCATTAATGTTTTTAATTGCTTTGATTGGTAGTATCTTTTAATGTCAGCATGACTCAGCACTTGAACAAGATGGTTTCAGTATAAGATTTGCTTTAAAAATCCAGCATGTGAATTTGTAAGATCATTCACAAATAGCCATGAAAAGTGGGGATTATGGTCCCTGGCACTGATGAGCTTTGTGCTAAATGGCAATAGGCTGGCTGTGGAACATGAGTTGTCTGCATTTAGAAAACAGTCATGAGTTATTTCCTTCAAGTAGCTTACCTTCTATGAAATGTTAGTCGTTTGGCAAAATCTTTCGGAACTCTGAAGATGGGCTTTCTTCTGTGTTGTGCTAAAGGAAGAGGATAAGGTTGTCACTTCTAATGTTTGAGCTCTTGCCTCCTGGCTATGATAGAAATGAAATTGTTTTTCGTAACAATAAAAGACCTCAAAATAACACAATATTACAATTGAAACTTAACAGTTTTAACCATGAGGTGTGTAACAAAATAATTTTCCTATCTCTTGTCTGAAATGTCAAACATAAAAGTATGCCTGCTGCCACTTGGAGGCTGGGCTGCAGAGTGAACAGGCACATAGATGTTTCAGTACAGGCAGAACAGAACCTGTAACTTGATCTAAAGCCTGCATGTAGCTGCCTTTTTTTCCATTCCTGTTTTTCACTCCGTGTCTGTTTCTGTGCTGCAGACTGATATTAACTTGCCATACCTTACTATGGATGCCTCTGGACCAAAGCACTTGAACATGAAGCTGAGTCGCTCGCAGTTTGAGGGCATTGTAGCTGATCTGATCAAAAGGACGGTAGCGCCGTGCCAGAAAGCCATGCAGGATGCTGAAGTCAGCAAGAGTGACATTGGTGAAGTCATCCTTGTCGGTGGCATGACCAGAATGCCGAAGGTATGAGATGTCTCTGTTACAGGCAAATCTGGCACAGCTAGCCAGTGCTTACTGTTAAAGGTGATCTGTAACGGAAATGTTGGGTATCTGGTAACTTCAAAGCTCCAGCAGCTGAAGGCCCTCAGGAGCAGAGCAGACATGTTAAGTAGTCCTGTGAAGACAGTGGCAAGGGACTCTCTCATCCTGTTTAATTAGCTCAGCTTGGATCTGGGGGCTGTAGCTGAGTTGCACTTGACAAAGACAAGTGGGAGGTATCAGGAGTTGAAAACTCAACTTGACTTTCTGATGCAGACCAAACATAGGCAGTATTGTTCAGATACACAGGGCGTTTTTTCTTGTTATGGTCTTCAGTGTGTGACAGAGGTACACCTCAATGACAAAAACCTATCAGTAATCTTTGCCTTCCAGTGGATTTCTTCCCCTCTGTAGAGCACTTACAGCTAGCTGTGAGGAAACTGCACAGGTAGAACGGCTCTGCTACCTGCTGGTTGCGTGTATTCAGCTACCTGTGTGAGGCTGGGTGTTGTCAAGCATATTTAACTAGCTGTTCCACACACTCGTTACCTAATACCTGGCCCTTGTGTTCTGTGGTGATAAACACCAACAGGTAACTTAAAAGCTTGCTCTGCTGACATGCACAGTCTTGCAGATAAGGCGCTGTCTGGTGATTTACGATTCTTACTCGTAGCAATGCTTAGCTCCCCTGAAGTCAGAGCTGAACATGTACGTACGCTGCTCTCTTCAAGGGTACAGCTTGTCCTTCTCTACAGAGATCATCAAAATCTCATTCCATAGGGATCAGTCAGGCTTGGACTATTTGTTTGCTGTTAAGATTTGGGATTTGCAGCTCCTTTCTAGGATAGTAGGTGTGCACATGGTCCTGCTTGGGATTGATTTGGGGTTTGATGGTGGGTTTTTTTTCTTCCCTAAGTGTTAAATGAACCTGGTGGCTGGAGGTGATATTAGTGTGTGCAGAAGGTCACCCAGGCAGGGGAACCTGAGCAACAAGATAAACAGAAGCTGTTGCTCTGGCCAAAGCTCAAGTGAAGTAACTGTGTTATACCTTCCCAAAGTCCCTGCTGTTCCAGCTGGATAAAGGAAAAATGGCGTCGTTAGCGACTGTATAAAGTGATGAAAAACACTTCTAGAAGTGGGGAAGCCCTTCCTGAAACATTATGTATGCTTTGGGGGTGGGAGACAGTACTTAAATATTGATTTTATTTTTTTATTATTATTTTTACTTTTTTATGCCCTATTTATAACCCCCAGCATCTGTGGCTTTGAGCTTATGTAATGCTTTCCTGAGTGCCCGTAGTTACAGCTCTCCCTCTGAGATCAGTGCCTGTATGTTGCACACAGCACAAATCCTTCTCTCGTGTACATTGTTCTGTGTTCCTCACCCTGCTAGGAGGGAACATGCCTTCTTTGGAGGGTTCACGTGGCCAGCGCTCCAGGAAACGTACAGTGGGTGGTTAGAAGTAATGTTTCTTTTGTACTGTAAAACATGCCTGCAGAGGGGAAGACTTGCACCTAATTATATGCTCATACGTAAAGTGTCTTCCTCTGTAATGAACGCTCCCAGCAGATGTCTATTGGCTTAAGTGCAGAGGAGTTGGACATTTGCTTACAGCAGTTTTCCAGGCGCATCACGCTCACCTGTGCCGAGGTGTGCCTACCGGGTGTGCTCAGGCAGGAGGGAAGCTGTGAGTGGGAACAAAGTCCCACACCCTTCTCTTGTAAGGTGGAGGACTGGACTACCGAGCTGTGCTCTGGTGCAGACACCTTGTTGCATTCCCGTCTGGATACTTCAGCAGTAAATCTGTTGTAATCATGAGCATATCCTTCCAAAAGGGCAGAGCAGTGAAAAGCTAATAATGCAGCTCAGACTGTCTGCTGACGAAGCAAATCTACTTCTCTGGTGAAACAGCTCATTAAATAAAGAGTTTGAAAATACTGTCCTTCATACAATTTCCTCTTCCCCCCCCCCCTTTACTACACACAAATAAGATGAACTGTCCTTCTGCTCTGGATTTTTTTTACCTTCCCTGCACTCTGCCTCCACAGCTGTACCGTCCTTGACAGCTGTGTTCTGCCCAGTGTTCGCTTGTACAAGTTCCCAGGAGCAGGCCTTGACTCCTGCTTGATAAGCATGGAGTGATCTCTTCTGAATGTGTCTGGGCTGTGTGAAAGGACCGATACAGGCTGACTTGCAGCTGGCAAACTTGGTTGCAAGAAAGTCTCCAGAGAAGGGGTTGTCTAGACTGAGACGAGCGCATTTAACAGGGTGCGTGGAAGGTGGGGCATTAGAGAGCAGTCACAAGCCTGAAGCTTAGTATTTCTGTCATGCCACAGGGTTACATGGCAGCAGGAGCATAAAGATACAAACCTTTAGCCATAGCTGGCCTGTTCTTGTGGCCGCTGGGCGGTAATCGTTCACTCTGCATACGAGCTGTGCTTTCTCTCCATTCAGGTGCAGCAGACTGTACAGGATTTGTTTGGCCGTGCTCCTAGCAAAGCAGTTAATCCTGATGAAGCCGTTGCTATTGGTGCAGCTATTCAAGGTGGCGTGTTAGCTGGTGACGTTACTGATGTGCTGCTGCTGGATGTAACTCCCCTGTCCTTGGGGATTGAGACACTGGGAGGTGTCTTCACAAAGCTCATCAACAGGAATACTACCATACCAACCAAGAAGAGCCAGGTACAAATTGACTCCAGATGGGTGGGTCTTTTGTGGTGGTCTCAAACACACAGGGAAGGCTACCCAAAGCATCCCAGTAGGTAGTCTTGTCTCCTCCTCACCTGGCAAGGAGAAGCAGCGTAGAAGTCAGATTTAATGTCAGCCACTGAGTATCTTTGATGATTATTAGTGTGCCCAAGAGGGGAGGTAAGTTGAGTTAATGTGTGCCAAGATACCGCAGGATGTTTGTGAGCTGGTCATGATTGCAGTGTGTGCCGTGATGTAACTGTCAACACATCATTCTGAAGAATAATTGTGTGGAGACCTGTAACTGAGCACCACACGCATTTGAGACCACCTTTCTTGGTTGGCATACCTTGGAAGGGATTTTTTTTTTTCCTGTGTTGTAAGGCCCTAGTAGACTTGGGTGTGATCCTTTCTTTCACTTTGCCTTGTCTGGGTCTGCTAGCGTGTGCTCTTACTGATAACATTTGTTCTGCCTGGAGTATGGGGTTGGGGCAGGAGCCCTGCTGCTTCAGGAGGAAATGCTCTGGTAATGAGGCTGGTTGCCATTGGAGCCTGCTGCTGGCATGGCATTGCCAGTTTTCACATGCTCAAGTGCATATAGGATGAGATGCCAGTGAGCTTGGCTGTTGCTAGCTTCGGTGTTCTGTGAGAGGAACAGGAGAACGACAAGCATTTAATGATTCTTCATCTCTTCAAAGTAGCTTCTCTTTACTCCTCTCCATGTTAGTCAGCTTGTAACTGCATCCATTTGTGTGTTGCAATTTTCTAGCTATCCAGTAACTTTCTGTTCCTTTTCCACAGGTGTTTTCTACAGCTGCTGATGGGCAGACTCAAGTGGAGATTAAAGTATGCCAGGGAGAGAGAGAGATGGCTAGTGACAACAAGCTTCTTGGCCAGTTCACATTGGTATGTTGGCTACTCAGTATTCATGACCTTAGACTTGACCTTCTTTGAGAAGTTCAAAGCCGCCTCCATTTCGGTTGATGCCTGAAGGCAGTGTTGGGGTGGAGTCATCTTACAGAAGACATGTGACCCTATTTGTAGTGAAAAACCAGTCTCTAAAGGCACAGCCTGATTCTGGGACAGCCTTTCAGTGGCAGGGGAGCAACTAGTGTTTAAGATGGAGCTCAAAGTTTCTAAGCGGTATTACATGGCACAGGGGCTACTGTAGCTTTAGGGCTTGATCACTTAGAAGGGCCCTCTCTGCTTTTGGGCACAAAGAGCAAAAAGAGCTCTGTAGTACCAGGCCTGCACAGCAGGTAACCCGAACGCGGGCCTTTCCTCTGGTGTTGCAAAGACAAGACTTCGAGCAGGCTCCACATTAACCTGCAGTCCCTAGGCTAACCCATTTCTAGCCCAGTACTGCTTTTCTGTGAGAGCCTGTGGAACTGCCCTGCTTGCTGGAGAACAGATGTGCTCCAGGGATTCATGTGTGTAGTGTGTGGCTGACTAACCAGCTCCCTATGCAGAATTGGCTTGGTCAGTGTTGGCAAAGTTTGTCACTATTATAACTGTTTGCCCAAACTTCCTGTTGCTAGGAAGAGTCATCCAGAAAGGAAGGGCTTTGCCTTTCTTTTGTACTTCTGAAGGAAGCTGTACTGCCTGTCACACTTTTAATACGGTAGCCTCAGAGGTAGTCAGTGAAGTCCAGTCATGTCCAGAACTGAGGAAATAGAACATCCTGCCATGTCCTGGAGGGGAAGAGTGGCTTGTTTAGCAATAAAGCAGAACCTGTGTCACCTCCAAACCAAACTTGGGGGCTACCTCTTTTGGTTTCTGTGCACTTGCTCTGGGTAGAAATCTGTATCCTGTTAAATCTAGATACTGCTAATCACCACATGATGCCAACAGGCATTTAGAGGACTCAGCTTTGAGGGTTAGTTAATTCAACTGACAGATCACCAAGATAATATGCCCAACACTGGAGCCTCATACCCTGAGCTCATGTCCCTGTGGGAGCTAATGGCTAAGCACTTCTCGTTCTCAGGTTGGGATTCCTCCAGCGCCGCGTGGAGTGCCCCAGATTGAGGTCACTTTCGACATTGATGCTAACGGTATCGTTCACGTGTCAGCCAAGGATAAAGGCACCGGACGCGAACAGCAAAGTAAGTGCTCTCGCATGCTGCCCAAGGATGAGGAGGAAAGGTGTGGAGCAGTGATGGTGCCATAGCACACTGGGCACTGAGGGTAACACTAGGTGACTTCAAAGGTAACGGAATGCTGCCCTGATGGGCATCCCACAGTCCAGAGGTGGGGACTGTGATGCATGTTACTTGATTAAGAGTCAGGATGACACACGCAATCTGTTGCCAGTGCAGCATAGATGCAGTTGAAGTCATCTTAGCTTAAGTGCCTCCTCTGGAAAGGAGGGCAAAGGTTACTGCAGAATCAAATAGGGAAAGGGAGAAGTGACAACTGACCTGTAGTTTCATTTTAAGCAACTAAAGCCTCTGTAAACACACAGCACTCTGCACTCTCTGTTAGCCTCTGTACAGAGGTTGCCATCAATGGATGCTCTCTCCTTGCACGTTAGGCAGAGATGAAACATTTGCCTATACCAAGGTCAAGGAAGTCCTCGCTGGCAGGGTTTTACCACATTCCGAGTCATTTTGCACTGTATGACTGTCCTTTCTTGGTCTTGCAGTCTGCCGCAATTGCTATAGCAATGTTTCAGCAGAGTGCAACTGTTTCCTGGGGTTTCCTGTGTGTATCAGCTGTGCCTCAGTTGCCAGAGAGGTGTTGGGCATACAGGTGTTTGTGGAGCAGTGCTGCTGCTGCTTACAGGGGTGTCCTGTGCCACTGAGGAGCTCGGAGCGGTGATATTCTGCCCTACACTACCCTGAAGGGACAGAAATCGGGTTTGGGAATCCAGCATCTTGTATAAGTTGTTCCTGAGCTGTGCTCCTGGGTGTGTTGTTCCTTTGGGAGTGCCCTCTGCTAACACATGAAGAGAGTGCTGTCTGTTTGAGGCTGCCTGTGTGAAGGTGCCAGCTTTTAAGGGAGAAATCGAATTAGGAAGATCTCTATTGAATCCAGGGCATGTCAAGTACAGCTGAACAGATCAGCCCTGTGCCGAGACCCTGTTCTGTTTCCAATTACTCCGTTACAAAGGTCTTGAAGTTCAGTTTTGAAGCAGCAGGTAACCACCTTGTTCATTTTCATCCATTTAGGCTGGAAACATCTCTAAACAGCAGGAGGCTTAGGGACTTCAAGCTGTCAGTGTATTTTGCTCTGTAGTGCAATGAAATGTTAGGCCTGGTGGTCTGGGGTAACTAATGACATGGTTGACATTTTTTAAAGCTCTGTTGTGGGCTCAGAAAATTAATTTGAAGCATTTGTAGATTCCCCTGATAAAAATAAATCTCTTTTGTGCCTCTAACTGGGAAGCCTCTATACTGCCCTTCAGTTGTTTCTCGGAGGCAACCACTTGAGCAATCAAATGCATGCTCCAGTTAAGAAAAATACTGTTAACTCTGTATTGGCAACTTGAAGGTATATGCTCTTCTTAGTCATGCTGCTTGGCTTTTGGCAGAAGTTTGTTACCAAAAACACACTTCTTGTTACTTTGATTTCCTTGTAGGTTTTTGATGTGTGGCAGCCTTCTACCTCTGAATAGCCATCCTCTGATAATAGGCAACCAGAATTTTTTAGCTGCCTGTCTGTATGCAAACATGGTCCTAATTATGAAGCTGAGCTGCCTATCCCAGATCTGCGTCCAAAGGACGTGTGCGTGTCTTTGTTCAGGGTTTTGTACCATTGACAAATATTATTTGTCAAACTTATTTCTGATGAGGATCATAGTATACCTTTTTTTGGACTTTGCGATATCCTGGATGTTGTTCCTCTCTTTTGCAATGAAATTATGCTTTACTGCAGTAATTAGCTTAAGTCTAGACTGTACTTCTTGGCACTCATGGAGGGGAAAAAAAGGGGGGACCTTTAAGAGCCTACCCATAGAATCACGCTATGTTCACTTATTAAGGGCAGTATGAGGACCTGGGTGGGGAATGTTGTCTTGTCCTGCTACCAGACTTCCACTGCTTTCCAACAGTGAAAGGAATCTCTGTGCCCTCGTAAAACAGTTCCTTGTGCTTGGATTTTTTTTGGTTGGTTGGTTTTTTGCTAGTGGTTTTTTGTTTTGTTTTTTTTTGTTCTTGTTTCATTTTGTTTTGTGATTTTTAACCTGCTAGAATGCGTCTTTGGTTTGGGGGCTTTATGTGCACATTCACTTTCCAGGAGGGGTAACTGAAGAATGGTCAAAGCGACTTGCAGACCAGTGGACAGGAAGCATCTGGCAGAGCTGGGGAGTTCATAGATCTGAGATGTCAGGCTTTTATCTTGCCAGCAGCATCACTGCGTCTTCAAAAACTGGCTGTCTTTGTACTGCCCACGGGGTTTTCACAGGTGCAGAGTCCCTGAGCAAGGCTGCTGCCCTTGAGAGGGTTTGGGAAATAATACTCTCCTTTCCTCAAAGATGAGCACATGTTCTTTATTAATGCTTCTTGTCTAATGCAGTTGTTATCCAGTCTTCTGGTGGCCTTAGCAAAGATGAAATTGAGAACATGGTGAAGAATGCAGAGAAATATGCAGAGGAAGACAGGCGAAGAAAGGTAATGTGATAGTTACGGTATCTTCCAGCTAGTAGCGTACCTGCCAACTATTGCCATTCTGTGCTATTAACTGTGCCCACCTCGAAGGAGCTGTAGGTTTTCATCTGCACAGTCTTGAGCTGTTTGCTCGTGCAGTTAACCGGTTTGCTTGCTTCCTTATATTCAGCTTACATTCCAAAGTTGCAAGAAGATGTATGTGGAGGCATTTGGATCTTGGGTTTGGGTTGGGTAACTTGCCCTGTGTGATTAGCATTTTAATTCCTCCCTGAAGAATTACTGGGACATGGAGGCAGCAGTAAGCAAAGTCACCTGCCTATTACTCATGAGTAAACAGCTTTGCAGCTCTAGTTAATGGTTTTTGTCATCAATGCTCTTTACTGTCCACCTGCCTGTTATCTCGGCTGTTTAAAGCTGGCCTACTACAGCTGGGTTTTCACAGTGATGTTCCGTTTAAATGGAAGCAGTACAGGGATGCTTAAGCTACTTTCTCTGAGTTTATTTTAAAGCTTAAATTACAGAACCTGCCAAGCAAAGCTGCACCTCAGCCTCTTCCTTCGTAAGTGGGAAGTTGCTTTCCATAGTGCTTAAAATCTCACTGTGGCATCTTGAATGCTATATTCATCTGAGCGCAGTATTGGCCCTCAGCGCAGGTGAAGCCATCAGGAGATGTTTGAAAGCCTCACTGACTTTGTCAAGAAAAGACTGACACTTGCCATGGTTGAGTGACTGAATCTGTGATATTCATAGGATTAATGGTTGGAACTAATTGGTTTAATGAGGGTAGTACTAATGAATTATGCTACTAAATACAGAGCATTGATTTTTAAGCAGACACAGTGAAGGCCTGCTCTGGGATATGGCACCAGCATGTAGTTAGCAATTGCTGAAACTGGCACACTGAATTTATCTGCTTTGTGTTCTCCTAGTCTGTAGAAACCTGTCTCAGGTGTTCAGGCAGTGCTGTAAATCTCACCCTCAGTAGTGAAGGGATCAGAGGAGGACTAAAGGAGAGAATGCATGGAACAAATTCACATGAAGCAGCATTGGCTTATAAGCATTTGTAGATTAGATGGAGAATGTTTAAAGACCTTGGTCTGAAAGTCCCACTGTTTAAGTAACTGCGTCATTGCCATGAAGCATAGGTGGTGGCCTCGCACTTGAAGAGGCTGCGCTGAGAACTTTCCTTGACTTTGCATCTTAAATCACTGAATAAGTTCTTCCCTGTTGTAGTCCTGAAGTGGGACTCATCTCTGCCCAGTGACCTATCAGATAAAGGTGATTAGGTTGCTTTCTTAACTAACATTTCTCTGTTTCTTTATTTGACCTGCATAACTGTAATTGTCAAAATTCCCTCATTACACCTTTCTGATCATGGTTTTACTGCCATGGAAGTATTATGAATGCATAAACAGAGTTATCACTCTGCTGGACTCGGCATCCTGCTGTGAACTTTGACATCCCACAAAGAGTGAAGACACAGTGTAGCAACAAAATTATTTTTTCATCAGCTTTCCACTGTAAGTGGTTAGCCTCCTGAGAATATTATCACACCCTTGATTAGGTAGACTGTTCTTCCAGATGGAGAGGGCTGGGTGTCCTAGAGACCATTGCTGGTGAAATAGTTCATGTTGACACTGGGACTACATTATGTCTCAGCAGGACTACTGCTCCTCTGTACTTACAGCCTGCTCTGTCCCCTTTGGTTGTCTTTGCAACAGTAACGTTAGGAACTGGTATTTCTTACCTAGCACACTGGGGTTTTTGCACTGTTGAGATGCTACAAGCATTTGTAATAAGGGTACATGAGTAAAACAACTCAGCATTTCAGTTGTCTCTGGTGTCCTTGTTGCTGAAAAAGGTTAAGAATATTTTCCGAAAGTTCTGTTGCTTTCCCGAGGAGCAGAGAGCACTGTCCTGTCTCTGCAGTTGCTGGCCCTTTCAGTGTGCCAACAGTAGTGCTATATTAGTTGCTTCTACTTCCAGGGAAGTGGGATTTGCTGAGTGTAAAAGCATGAGGACTGCCTTGCATAGGCTGCCTGCTTGGGCTTTCTGGTGCCAGAATGCATCTAGAAATGGTTTGCTTGCATTTCTTCTTCCCCGCCCCTCCCGACAGTATGGAGGACCCTGGGTGGGAGCTAGAATGGAAATTGGCAGTTTGGGGAAAGAAATGTCAGCTGGTAGCTCCCACATGCACAACTGGTAGTGCCAGTGATGTATGCAGCAGGCCCTTACGAGCTCTTTTACCCAGGAACGTGTGGAAGCTGTAAACATGGCTGAAGGCATCATCCATGATACGGAGTCTAAGATGGAGGAGTTTAAGGATCAGCTGCCAGCGGATGAGGTAAGTAGTTTCTGATCCCGTAACAGTAAAGGAGGTAAGATTCCTTATTATGTCTTTGCTCAAATTCTCACTTAACTCATACCTGGCTCTGACCAGTGGCACCGACTCTGTGTGGATTTCCATGCTGTGGAAAGATGGCACAGTCACCAACTCTTGTGGGTTTTGCACTTGATGAGTGGGATGAGCGTGGCTGATGGGAGGATGTAAGGACATACTTAGAAGAACATGGTTTGGATAATAGCAAATATCCTATTTCAAAGCGTGAGTTCAGTGTCACTGAAGATCTAAGAGCCTGGGAAACTGTTAATTAAAGGTTTCTGCATGAATTATGTCCTTGACTTGGCCTTGCAGTGATTTGATAAGAACTGTACTGTGGCCTGTGTGAGAGGAGAGTTTTGCTCAAAAGCTAGAGATTACGAACAGTGCCTACAGCGTATTAGCAGAGGGACAAAGGCAAAGCTGCTGTGCAGTCCCGGCAGCCTCAGTAGTACAAACACAGCACCCGAGAACTTGGAGGCAATGAAAATCACTGTATCCACTTAGCTCCAATTTTTCTTCTATCTTTGGAGTGAAGTGGATATTTAGCATCAAAAGAATGCTTTTCATACCACTCTTAACTGACAGTTTAATTTCTGCATTATGAGTTTCAAAAGCCAAGTTTAAAACGTTGCACAATCTTCAAGTTAACAACTTTCAGAAGCAGAATAAAAGGGCTCCTAGGGCCTCTGTGAGGTGTTTGAGGGAACAAGATTGTAGTTCATTGGTAAGTAGCCTCTGATCAGTTAAATGCTGTTTTTCAGCTCAGCCCCTCTCTCTAGGATGGATATTGGCCATCTCTGTGTTTGGGATTATGATCACTGGATTTTTCTCTCTCAGGAGCACGGATTCTAAATCCCTGTTCCCTGCAAGGGCTGTTGTTCCCTGTAACGTCTTTTGGGGAATACCAAGGCAAAGCGGGTAGCAGTGCTTAGAAGCAAGGCCTGCATGATCCGGGTGGGGATGGTGGCCTGGCACAGAAGGCATCGATCGCCTTCCCCTTCCTGAGGGTCTGAATGAGAGCTCTGCCCACGTTTTGACTGCGAACGCTGCTGAGCAAGCAGTGCCGGTACAGCTGTCCCCCAGTAACCTCGCTTCTCCAGGCCTGCCTCTCCAGCAGCGTGCCAGTCTGACGGAGAAATGCCAGACTGTGTGGAGCGCTTGACAGATGGCTACAGGGGCTGGGATGAGACCGTATTGCTTTTGTTTGCCTCTCTGCTCCTTCTCCCACGTGCAACAAAGGGATTAAACAGGGTGGTGAACAGCCTTACTCGCTGGCTTTCTGACATGCCTTAAATATAGATGAAAACCAGCTTTCTTTTCCCTTTACCCTGGCTCCCGGGGTGACTGAGTCACTGGTGAGGTGTGCCAGGGAGAGCAGCTCTCATCCTTGGCGGGCTGTTCGGTCTCTGCAGGGCTTTCTGTCCTTGGCGCCTCTGCTGAGACGGCAAACAAGGGGACCGATTAATGCCAACTGTGGCACAGTTAGTGAAGTGGACAGGTGCCCATTGGGAACTGAGCGCAGTCCTATAGTCCCTGCAGACCGTGTGGCTCAGTTTGAGACTTAACTTCATGGCTTCTGGCAAAAAAAGGTAGTTTTGTTGTGGCCAATAGATGGGTGAAATAACAGGAGCAAGATTCTCTGTGAACAAAGTGCAGGATTTCATCGTGTTTGTGACTTATTTGCAGTGCAACAAATTAAAGGAAGAAATTGCTAAAATGAGGGAACTTCTGGCTCGTAAGGATACTGAAACGGGAGAAAACATCAGGCAGGCAGCAACCAGCCTGCAGCAGGCTTCCCTGAAACTCTTTGAAATGGCATACAAGAAGGTAGGTTCATGGTCACTTCCACTTTATAGCCCTCAGATGGGGAGGGGTGAGTTGGGACGAAAGATAAGGATGGTTCTAGAACAGGCTTCCCGTTCAGTCTGCCTAAAATTACAGTCGTAAGGCCCTAGAGATTTTCTTCTCAATCTCCTTCCCAGTGGAAGGCCCACCCATTTGAGCCCTGGCAGATATGTACTTCACCCATCCAGGGAAGCCTCCTGGGATGGAAGTGGCACACTCTGCCCAGGTGACCTTGGTAGTGCTAAGCTCTCCTTACTGCGGAAAGCTGCTTTTCTGATGTCAAACTGAAAATGGTCAGTGCTGCAATGTAAGCTTGTTATGTCCACTGGGACAGCGTAAATAACGGGAAGATAATTTCCTCCCTCTTGGTGGCAGTCATGCAGAGATGAAGATTGTTTCCATTCTCCAGTGGACAATTACCTTTTTCACTGAGGGAAGGGTTTCCTCGGTCTAGAACTAACCTAAGCAGCTAGCTAGGAAAAAAAAATGTCTAGGAGAAGCATTTTATTGTTACTACAGCTAATAAGCCAACTCTTTCACAGATGGCCTCTGAACGAGAGGGTTCTGGAAGTCCGGGGGATCAGAAGGAAGAGAAGCAATAAGAAGTCTCTGTCTTGCCTTGACTAGAGTATGAAGAAGAGGTCGATTTTCTTGACGCTTGGGAGAGAAGGGACCTTCCTGAGCAGCAATGGGCAGAATTCAGACTTACTGTGTTTTTGCAGTATTCTATATATAAAATTCTTTAATGTATAAACTTAGTGATGTGTCTGCTAGATAAATTGTCACTTGATGAAAGTTAATTCATGCCAGACGAAGTTCTAAGTGTTTGGCCCCTTGGTATTCACTGGGGCACCTGGGGACTCGCTGATCATTTATTTCTGATACTTGGCACAATGGTGTACTAAATTGGATATCAAAGTTTGGAAACCATGTCACTAAATCGAAGGGTGGAGATGGAAGTCCTGCTGGAACCGGCAGGAGAATAACACCTGTATAGACCCTCCTTGTGGATCTGAGTACTTGTGAGCAGGTAATAAGACCTGTGAACAGCAATGAGAAGGCTGGTTGCGTTGCTAGAGAACATTCAGATCTGCAGCTAGGTTAGTACCCTTGTTCTCAAGGAGAGGGGTTACTTCAAATTTAGCTGTAACATTTCTTACAAAAGAGGCTATGTGGAAGTTAATACTTTGCTTGTCTGAGCCTTCTGCTCCATCCTGTGTCTGTTCTCTGCTTATGGTAAAACAATTTCCTTGATAATAAAACTGTTACTGGATCCATTCTGGATTTTTTTAAAATAAAAGCAGAAAAGTGTCCAACATGGAGTTCTTGCTATCCTGGCCTTTGATGGAGAATGTGATCATGCTAACTGCCTGTGAGAACTCCTGGGGTGGAACAGTCAGCCAGCTGTAGTGGCAGTGGACTTGTGGAATTTGTGCTTCATTTGCATGCAAAAAGAAGGTACCTGGTGTCAGGTTAGGGTCCGTCCCTCCTGAGAGTGTGACCGCTGCACTCGCACGAGATGCCTGGAAGTCCTGCTGTGATCTGCAGTAGCAGTGGGGCTTCACCTTCAGAGCTGTAGACTCGGAGCAGCAGTTGCCCACTGCTGCTTCTGGCAGCCAAGTCTTCCAAGGAGGTGCAGTCTCCTTGCCACAGTGTATTTATCCGTTTCTCCTTTTTCCTCTCTGTTGCTGTGTGTGTGTGTGTAGTCAACTGGACAGAAAAAGCAAACTTTACAGCTGCCTTGTTCAGACAGCTCAGATATTTAGGAGGGAGGACAGGATTATTTTTTTCTGGCAGTCTTCTAATTATGAGAAGCTATTAGGGAAGACTACAAATCTTCATCCTGTGAATTTCCCTTTTCCTTTAAGCTGGAAGGGACCAAGACTGCTTCAGACACTGAGCTCTTTCCAGCAATCCTAGCAAGAAAGACTGGAAGCCACTTCCACTTCAGAGTAAAGTGGATGGGGGGGGCGGACTTTAAAGAGTAGCAAGTGATCTAACTGTAAAGTGAGAGGGAGCCTGAAGCATCTTGGCTTGGGCATAAGAGAAGGTGAGGAGGGGGCCTGGTGCAGCCACAGGAGGAGGTAAGGGGCGATGCCTCGTGCCCAGCCTGCAGCACGCCTGGCGTGCGTGGTGGGGAGGCGGCTGTGCAGGGAGCGTCAACAGCAACTGGGAGTGTTAAGCTGCCTGACTTCAGGCGGACTGAGGAGTTCCAACCCAAAATTCAGTGCTTGGCTTTCAGCAGGGGAGTTAGGGGCGTCTAGGGATCCTAACTCTGCTGTGGCTGTTTAGGGGGAGGATAGCGGAGCATGGTGCAGCTGACCAGCCCGTGGGGCTTTCGTCTGGCGGGTTGTGTGGACATACGTCTTCCACAAGTGGCCAAGTGGTTACAAATTCATCGGGCATGGGTCGAGGTCCTGTTTTGTTGGTTTTTTTGAAGTGGCA
>NW_009219138.1:22968-25885 GCF_000690835.1 Fulmarus glacialis
GCTTTTATTTGTCACAGGCAGGTAATGGCAGGCTGAGCTGTACTTAGACCCTGTGACCAGCGTGGTTCCCTGGAAGTTCTGAGGAGCACGTGGCTAAGGACGTGCATGTTCACAGCAACTGCTGCGCCCAAGAGCTGCTTGTGCCATCTAGGTGTGCACCTGTGTGTATCTTGTGTGTGACACTATGTGCTTCGTTCTGTCACAGCGTAACCCTGCTTCTGTCCTGTATGTGGGTTTAGTAAAGGCAGCGAGCACTTGGCTGGGCACCTCCTGAGAATGATCTCCTTTACAAAACTGGATTGCAGGTGACTTCTGTCCTGAATTTCCCTCTGCTGCTCCTGTCAAAAGTGATCGCCTGTATAAAACTACAGTCTGAAAAAGAAAGAGTTCTGCGGCAAAGAGAGTTGGATATTTCAGGTGCTGAAAGGAAATGTCCTTAAGCGAAACAGTTTAAAAACCATCCTTCGTGGAAGCTTTTCCTGCTGCCTCCCTGAAAGTGCAGCTAGATGTTCCTGCAGCAGAGCCGGGGCAGCCCAGGACAGCGCTGCTGCCGCTTGCATGCTCTTGCCTCTGTTCTGGGCTTGCGGTGCCATCAGGGCAAAGGTCATGGATCATCATCTCGCGGCCTCCAGGGTCCTGAATCATTGATCGGGGTTGGCCTTTGCTTCTTGAACGAATTATTTTCCCTGTCACGGTTTAAAGCCATCTTTCGTAGATGTTCTTTATTTTTTAATGCACTGTTCTTAGCTCCTCCTTTATAAGCTAAATTACTGAATCATGGAGGGAAAAGTGAAATCAGGTGATATGTGTCATGCTGAGAACTGTTTCTTGCTGTGAAAAACAGCCAGGAAGGCAGGAGATGCAGCAACTGGGCAGTTATCTCTGGTGAAGAGGAACGACCCCTGTCCTGAGGAGCTCACTGCTGCCGTCCCACCGCTGGGAAAGTATCTGTCAGCACAGGGAGAAGGGGTGTTTGGGGTTCATTGCCTGCTGTCATTTTCCATGTAGGCTGATACTCATCTTGGGAAGCCTGTAGCCCCAGCAGCGCTGCAGCTCTGGAATAAATTACTGCTCTGTGTATGAAAGTCATTAAGAAAAGTTTTCCACATGTTCTTTGAGGAAAAAAGGTGACTGAGCGATGTTTGTGCTGCATGCTTCCACCCACGTGCATCCTCTCGCAGTGTCCTCTGCGGGTGGGAGCAGGTCAGGGCAAGGCAGAGCCTCCCTGGGCTCTGCAAGTCAGACTGCCTTCAGACACCAGCATGCAGTAACACGAACAGGACCGGGATACTGGATTCCAGCATCACAGCTCCTGCCTGACTTTAATAGGGGAGAGAAGGCTGAGATTTCCACTAGGTGCAGGGTATCTCCACTTGCCTGCGGTGGCTTCTTTTCCCCCGGCTCAGGACAGCCGCAGTGTGCCGGGTTTGGGGAGCATGCCTGGTGAGGACAGGGACCTGCTGGGTTGCCTGTACAGGCAGGAGATGCTCGGCTTCCTTGGGGATTGCAGGAGGAAAGCGAGATGGAGTCTCTCCCCCTTCTCCACAAGACAGTGACTGCCAGTATGCTGTGAAGGCACGGCAGCTTTTTAAAACGCCTGTCTAAATAGTGCAGCAGTATGTTGAAAAACTCTCTAATTCAGTGGCTCTGCCCCTGGCGCTGCTCTCGGCTCCCTCCTTCTTCCCGCAGAGCTGTGCCGGCTGTCGGAGGCAGGCGCTGCTCGGCATCTGTGTCAGCCACCCTGGGAGAGCTGCGGGGTGAACTGACGGCAGCGTCTGTCGCGTCAGGAAGGCTGGAGCAGAAAGTGCCACGGCAAAGTGGGTGCACCGGGCTGGGAGGTGGTAACTGGGACGCTCCGCGGGCACTTTTTGGAGTAGAGTCCCTGGATTGAACTGGAAGGGCAGGGCTGCCAGGGAAGCACGGGGTAAGCTGTTGTCCACCTGTCCGTGTACACCGTCCCTGTCATATCAGGCACAGAAACTTCCATCTCAGCAGATCATCTCCTAAAGCCAGGCATAATCCTCCTGTTTCAAGGAGGATTATAAAGGGCTGCATGGGACTAGATGCATGTGGAAAAAATACCTGTAAGGGTTGAAATTGATACTTGCTCAGCCCCAGAAGAGAAACGGGACTTTAAATCCAACCAGGTAGTTCAGAAATTCACAGTGTCTCCCCAGCATGACCCTGTTGATAGAAAAACCCGGCTCCAGGTTGAGTCCCAGGTGGGTCTCTGCTCAGGTGACCATGCTCAGTACCCAGTTCCCGGCAGGCCTTCAGTGGTGCTTTACTGCTGGGCTGGGGAGCCAAGAGGCAGCGCAGGAGGGACAGGAGGCTTCCGCGGGCTTGGGCTATGGCAGCGCTTGCCGTCCCGGGAGCACGATCCCCCCGTGGCATGGCACGGCACAGCGCGGAGGCCAGGCTGCCCCCGGGCAGGGCAGCGGTGGTGACCAGGCTGATGGCAAATGCGAGAGCTGGGCTGTCCCAGGGAGGCAGATTGGGGCTGGAGGGACACCACAGCCACGACCCCCCGCAGCATCCAGCTGTTGGTGCCTGCTCAGCATCACCAGGAGAGCATCACCTCTGGGGAGGGCAGCAGCGAAGCAGCCTCTCTGCTACCAGTTAATAAAAGAAACAGGTAAATGGCTTCAGCGTCATTTCATCACTACGTTTCCAGCCGGTCCCATGTTGGGCTGTCCGGAAGGCAGAGCTAGCAGGTGCTCCCCAGGTTGTGGCACTCCCACGGGAGCAAACCCACTGCCCGGCATCTTTGGGGCAAAAAAGGCAAGTTGTGGGTTTGCAAACCCAGGCACCGAGGCTGCAGTTATGTTCAGATGTGGTTCTTGGACATGTGCTCAGGCACACGGAGGTGGCTCGGCTCCCCACGGTCCCGCTGTCCTCGCGAGCAGTGGCGCAATGG
>NW_009219138.1:25916-26293 GCF_000690835.1 Fulmarus glacialis
TGCCGTGGCTCAGTGGTGGGCTTGCCGCCTCGCCGCTGTGATGTGCTCTCCGAGAGCCAGGGACTGCCAGGTCAAATCACCTCAAATAATGCATTAATACGAGAAGCCCCAGCCCACGGGCACTGCAGGGGCACACGGGAACCCCGCGCCGAGCCACTGCTGTCCTGGGGACGGGCTGGCGTGAGCCCCCCGCTCCTCCAGGACCCAGAGGGGGGTTTCTGCAGGGGGATGCCCCCGGCCAAGCAGGGCCAGGCAGGGACCACAGCGAGGGGCAGGGAGGCCCTCACCCCTCGCCCGGGGACACCAGGCAGCCCCGTGCTTCCCTGGGCAGGACAGGGCTGTGGGGGCACAGTTTCACTTCGGCCACAACAACCCCA
>NW_009219139.1:0-25320 GCF_000690835.1 Fulmarus glacialis
GCTTGTCGTGCAGGAAGGAGGTGGGGGGGAGGTGGAGGGAAAAGGTTTTTGGTTGGTGGTGGGCCTGGGCCAGGGGTTAGTTTTTTGTTTGCTTTGGAAAGGTCCCAAGCAGCTGCCGTAAACAAGAACAGGGAAGTCATGGGGGCAATGCCGGGGGGGAGGTCAATCCATTATGGGGAGAAAAAAAAATCCCTGTCGAGTACTTTATACTTAGTGTTTCTTCTGTAACAGAAAAACTTGAAGGAGTGTGTCTCTGTTTGCCTTTTTGTATAGGAAAAAATTGAAAAGCACTTCTAAGTATATTTATCAGACTCTGTTTTTGAATGGGGAGAACAGTGATATCAAAATCTGTGCTCTGGGAGAGGAGTGGAATTTGCATAAGATATATTTGTGTCAGGTAAGCGGCTTCTTTCTTACTCACAATAGAAACTGTATTTTTAATACAGGAATATCTGGTAAATGTTAAGTGTGACTTGCACTTTTTTATTTTCTTTTTTCCCCCCTTATATTTCTGACTTATCACTCTTTGTGTGGATGCAAACAGTTAAACAACTTGTGTTGTGCTTTTGATGGTAATGTTGGGAAGCATAGCTGTAGCTTCGTGTTTGAAAAGTTTCTTCGCTTCTGTCTCTTGCTATTTAATTTTTTTAATCTACTCGTCTTAACCTTGGCGCATCCTGTGTGAAAACAGTCCTGAACATTGTCTTTTGATGTCCTGAGAACATGTTCTTGTTTGCTAAACAAATGGCTGAGAGTCTCCTGCGATGTTAATATCATTGCAGAGCAAAGAGAGCGCTTCCAGAATGGATTTGTAAAGCATGTGCTAACCCAGTTCAATTTTACTGTTCATTGGGGCTCAAGTGTAGGAACCTGAAGTGAAATTGCTGAAGCTGGGTCTCTGTTATGCAGCCTTCATCCTTGGATGAAGGCTTTCTTGCTACTGCATGAGAAGGGTATGCGCAGAAGCTGTAAAAAGGAATAAATCTTAGTGCGTACCTACAAAAAAGATGCTGTTTCTACAAGCATTTTATTTTGGGCTTGTATTAAGGTGAAGTTCTTTGTGTTACTTTTTGTGTTTTGGGAGTGAAGAGGTACTGTTATCTTTACTGTCTGTTCTCTTTATTACTTTTCCTGTGACAGAAGTGGGGAGAAACTGTGGCTTTGTCTTGAAATGTCTAATGCAGTTGTGCCGTTAACTTTAAAGCGGGAGTCTAACCTTGGAAGCAATTTATTTGAAGCGAGAAGAGAAAGTAACGTCAGGTACTATACCTGAAAACATGTTTGTGTTTCTTTGTTAGCTGTAGTCAAACACAGAGCAGTTTTTTGTGTTAGAAGGTGGAGATGTCACTGTGGGATGCTCAGCAGGCTGAATGCAGTTTCTTTGGTGTAACAAGTGATGGTAGAAGCGAATTCTTGATTTTTTTGTTGTTGTGTTAAAGCCATGATTCCAGTGCAGGTACAGCAATTACTTACATTGGCCACAGTGAGGGAAATTTCATTGCTTTCTTGTAGGAAGAAGCCTTTTACATGCGTTAGAACCTTTTAAAGAGCATAAAATGAGGGCAGGAAAGTCACTTGTGTATAGCCCAAGGTTGACCAGTGGCAGCCATCTCTGGATAGAACAGTGGGGGTGTGTGACCAGGGAGGACACTGGCAGACACAGCTGTAATTGTCCGCTCGCTTTTGACTCTATAACGAAGGGAGGTTATAAGTGGGTTGGACAGTCAGACGTGCGTTGTGCAGCATGAACAGGGTGGGCACATTGCTGGTGCGTCCTTAGACTGTTGTTGGCGATGATGGTTTTTAATCGTCTGTGTGATTCTGTTGTTGCTATGTCTCAAGTTCATGAAGCTAGTCCTAAAAACTTAGTGTGGATTGATGACTAAAACTGAATATTAAATCACTTCCACGGGTGCTTTTCAACAGACTTTGGAAATTGCAGTTTTGTTCTGTAGAGGCCTTGTTGTACAAGGGATGTTCTTGTGAGATGAAATTTTGTGGTTAAGTTAACTGTTCTCGTAAGTCAGATTTCTATTTCAATTCATGCTCTGTCATTTGAATTGTGTTACTCTAGGTAAAATATTTTGGGATGTTAAAAATAACTCTCTCTTAGTGAAATTATGACTCCTCTGCCTTGTTGAGCAGACTATGTCGGTCCAAATGTTTCTGTTTCCCTAGTCTCTCAAGTTACTGCATTTAGTTTGATAAATGTCAGTAAGGTGCTGCTCTACCCGTGAATGGCAGAAATGGAGGATTTCCTTTTTCTGATACTGTTTACTAAAATGAATTCTCATGAAATTGAGGAGTTGATC
This sequence comes from Fulmarus glacialis, assembly GCF_000690835.1. NCBI lineage: Eukaryota > Metazoa > Chordata > Aves > Procellariiformes > Procellariidae > Fulmarus > Fulmarus glacialis. The sequence continues at coordinate 2,313 of NW_009219139.1, forward strand.
TACATGGCAAAGCTAAGGTAGCCTCATGAGGATTGGTAAGATGAATAAGGTCCTGGTTTTGAGAGTAGTGTGTTGTATGTCATCATAGTTAGGGGATATGCCGAAGGTATAGAAATAGTTACATAATCAAATAAAATCAAAATTGGATTGTATGTTATTTGCTGCCCTGAGTTGAAATGCTGAGTTAAGAGGTCAGGGAATATGGTGCTGTACAAATAGACTTTATTTTTTTGATCTCTCAGGTAAACTTCAGTGAGTGATAGCATCTCATAATGGGCACATCTGCTGCTGAGAAGGAAAATCATGAATCCTAGTAGAGCAGTGTATTTCACTTCATTTGGATGGAAACCTATCAAATTCTAGTTTTATATGCCTTACACTTTATAATAAAAGGTATATTTACATAAATGGTGTATGTGTATGTGTCCTTGGTATGAGACTACAACCTTGTACATTAATTTGTATGTCTTGCATGCGTTCCCCCCCGCCCTCAGTACCCCAACTGGCATTCCCTAATGCCTGCAGGATTTGTTGTCCGCCGGTAACATTAAGGACTTAATTCTTGGACTAATTATATCCCCATTGGTGGTGTGGTTTGTGGGAAAAGAGCTTATGTGGCTTTTCTGGCCCTTTAAAGCTCTTTACTTACTCTGATCACAGACATGTAGTCCAAATTTTCTATACGCGTTTTCACTTTCAGAAATAGAGCAACTATAATTAGCCCTTTCTCAAGTATGTCAGAATGTTTTAGCTTGTGAAAAGTTCCCTTAATACATTTTGTCCAGCATAAAGGTAAATATTAATCATTTTTTGTTCCATGTTCTGCTTTTGACAGTTTTAATTTGAATGAAATCTCTTACTTGAGTTCTTTTTCTCTCATCTTCCCTCATATAGTCAGGCTACTTTTCCAGTATGTTCAGTGGATCTTGGAAGGAATCTAGCATGAACATCATAGAGTTGGAGATTCCTGACCAAAATATTGATATAGAAGGTAAATGGGAACCTTTTATTTTAACATAAACTCTGAAGGTAAAGGTTAGGTTGAACCTGACAAAAAATAACTGAAATTTTTTTTTTTTTGTTTGAAAGAATAATTTTCAAACTAGTAAATAAGAAACTTGAGAGAATGAGTTCTGTGCTCATTCAGTTTTGAGCTTAATTCGGGTCACCAGTAGAGGTGAATTCATTTTTGTACCTCTGAGTCGGGAAGTGCAGCTGAAAAGTAACCACTTGTCCTGTTGTTTTGGCATCGGGGCTCTTGAGATCAATGTATGCAGCTCTTGTGGAGATCCAAGTGTTAGTGTGAATCACATCTTCATCTGTCTGGTCTTGAAAAGCTACCGAGTGGAGTGCTCGCAGGGGACCGATGTGAGGTGGCAGAATGTTTTGCTGTGGTTCCAAGCACCACGGAGTGAAGAAGTAGTGTTTTTCAGAAGAGTTACATAGAAACTTGCAACATCATAGTAATATCTCAACATTATGCTAGTGATCAATTGCAGAGAAGGATCATGAGGTTTAGCTTCTTTGTATCTGGTTTTACTGCTCTCCGCATTGCTCTGTGGTGTGACTTGGTGGCTGTTTTAAGATGAATATTTTGTTTAAATAGCGAAAAGGACTGTATTTTATTGGTTAATGCCGTGTTTTGTGTTTTCTGTTTATGTGTGTGCTTAGGCTGGTAAACACTAGCTTTTTATCCAGAGCAAATAAGATTGTAGAGAATGTGTGCTGGTTGGTGCACTGGTTGGTGCAGTTATCCATGTTAATGTCCTATCTTTGTTTGACACTTGTACTCTTTTCAGCTCTACAGGTGGCTTTTGGCTCACTGTATAGAGATGATGTGTTAATAAAACCCAGTCGAGTAGTTGCACTTTTAGCAGCAGCCTGCATGCTGCAGCTTGTAAGTAATAAATAAACAATATTTTTATGCTTTCTTTTCAGATAAAGATAACAGTTCATAATATACTCACACGCATGTACTGTTTCACCCAGAGAAATGAATCATCTTTTCAGACTAAGTGGGAAAAAACCCAAACATAATGCAGTGGTTTTACTTAAAAATGCTATGACTAAGATTCAATTGTAATATTAAGTGCTGCCTTGAGAATCATATCTAGAAGTAGATTAAAATATTTTAACAACAGCTCATTTGTTCTACCCTGAAGGTATTCATTAAGTTTTTCTTTCACGTGATATATTCTTAAGAAAAATCTATTTTTCTGAGGTATGTTGGTTTAAATTTTCTGGGTAGCACAGCGTAGGTCACTGTAGCATGTGTGACTTTGGTAATTGTTCAGGCATGAAAATTTGTATGAACTGCACAATCTTTGACAATTCCTGTTGGGAAATTAAAACTTTGAATATTTGTGGGTTTTTTCCTCCCCACAGGATGGCTTAATCCAGCAATGTGGTGAAACAATGAAGGAAACTATTAATGCAAAAACCGTGTGTGGTTATTATAATTCAGCGGGGACATACGGGTTAGACTCTGTGAAGAAAAAGTAAGAATTACTTTCTCCAAGCTGCTTTGTACATTGCTAATTAAAAGTGTGAATTTACAAACAGTAAAATAATGCCCGAGTTAATTTTTTTTTTTTTTTAAGCTATCTGACTTGGGCTGTGCTTGTCCTATTTGGTTTTTGAGTTTCTGCTATAATCAGTTGCCTTAAAATTGGTGTAGGTTATGGTAGATTAATTGGCCTGTGCTGTGAATGAATTAATTACTGAAGTATATTAGTAAAGACAATATGTTTGGTTTTCAGTTTGACAATGAAATAATACTGGTGATCACGGACTGTTTTATCGCAAAGCTGCTTTAATATTCAGAACTTAAGCTTAACTTTATCTTAATTAGGAGGGATAATTACATTTGGGAGCAGAATGCTGAGGTTAGTGCTAACTGCTTCCTTCTGCTGTGAATTAGTGTGTTCTCAGAGCTTTTTGTGGCAGTAATAGTACTTTGAATTTAGCTTTCACTGTACCTTGAGAGGAACTAAATGCAATTTTAAGAGTTACAGAAAAGTTTGGAAGATTTTATGGTAACCTTCATGTTTTTGAAATAACTGTTTTTCATATTTTTATGCATTCATGTCTTGGGTTAAAGCAGTATTTCAAAATCATGCGGTACATAATGAGGCTTTGTGAGCCCGAGCAACTGTTGCGGGAATGTTGACATATGTAAGAAAAAAATGAAGGTACTAACTCCTTGCTTTTAATCCAGGTGCCTTGAGTGGCTCTTGAATAACCTGATGACTCACCAGAGTGTTGAACTCTTCAAAGAACTCAGGTATTCAGGCTTCAGTTAACTTTGAGTGATGAAGTACAGTTTCTTCCAAAGTATATAGCTCACTACAAATGACTTTCTAGGCTACTGATGGCTGCTGGTTACCTAGCTTGCTTTCTTGTTTTTGTCTATATTGTCTCACAGAACTCTTACTGACTTTTTTTTTTTCAGCATAAACCTCATGAAACAGCTGATTAGCTCTTCTAACCTATTTGTAATGCAAGTGGAAATGGATGTGTATACTGCTCTCAAAAAGGTACTTAGCAAAGGGGCTGGCTGGGGCTTTATGAAGTTGAATTCCTGAGTAGTTGATTTGTAATGCGATGAGAATTTTAGCCTTTTTGGTATTTACTGGAAGTATTAAATATAGTATCAGAATCCTTGTAGGAATAAATGCATTATGAAAATGTCCCTTTGATAATGCATGTATTATTTATTTGAAAACTTCTTCAATTAACTCACTAGAGTTTGTTTATTTTACCTAGTGGATGTTCCTTCAGCTAGTGCCTTCTTGGAATGGGTCTTTGAAACAACTCTTAACCGAAGCTGATGCCTGGTTTGCCAAGCGTAGGAAAGGTAGGATTAATTGGCATGGCCTTGGGTTGTGGAAGATGCTGGTTAGAAGTAAAACACGGTAGTCTTCCTCTGCTTCCAAACTTCCTCCCGTTTTCTCTGGGGAGGCTTGCCTCTGCCAGCAGTCCCCGGCATCAGATTCTCAACATGGATAGCTTTTTCAACTGTTTTGTCCCCACGTTTTCAAGTGAGCAGACATGGTCACTATTTTTGCTTTGTTGCTTTTGCTATTGTTCAGTTAGGATAAGCTTTTGTTGCCTTCTCACTAGAAGGCACTAGTGTGTTTCAAAAGAGGAAAAGTTTGGTCTAACATTTCTGCTGAAAGGATTTGAATGTAAGTAATTTCTTAATTTTAGCTGCAAAAGATGATTTGCCTGTCCATAATAACTTCCTCTGATCAGTAAGTTAAAACTCACATATAAATAGGGTCTGGAAAATATTTAGGAAAACAAATTGTAATACAGGTGCTCTGTCTTGCAGACTTTGAGGATGACATTGCATTCCTGGAATCAGAACAGGGGAATGCTTTCCTGTCAGTGTTCACACACTTGAGATTACAGTATATCATCAGTGACTTGGCATCAGCCAGAATTATTGAGAGAGACTCCCTAATACCCTCAGGTGAGTGAGTACTCAGCTGACCAAGTTTTGTGTGCCTTTCCTAGCCTGTCCTACACTAGAGTAATTGGGAAGATCTAGGTGCATTTACTGGTCTTTTCACTCACGTGTTTATCTCCAACGTGTAAATTGTGGCTTAAGATCCAGCAGAAGCTGAATATTAAATTTACATGCGTAAAAGTTTTAATAGGCACACACGTAGGTGTGTTAAGCATTTTGTTGATCAGTCAGTTTATCAAAATACTCTATAATCAATACATAGTACATTATCAGCGTTTAAGTGACCCCAGAGCCCCAGACATGGAAAAACCCTTTTCCTTTTAAGAGAGCAAAACTTGCTGTGACTCAACTGTTTTCTAGCTATTATCTTTCTAAAAAGAGCTGGGTAGTTTTGATAGCATTTGGAATAATACCTGAAAATGAAAACCAAAAGCGCAAGATGCTGTGAACTCTTCTCCTATCTTCAAAGTGTTGTTTACTAACAGATATTTAGGGTGGTTTTGGAGGAGATAGGGTATTTACGTATCCCGCTCTTGTCCTATTTTTGCATTTTGACTTGTATAAAATACATCCTCATTCTAGGTCCTGGTGCTTTTTGAAGCAGTGAAATGCCATTTAATGTTATTATAGATTACTGCTATTAACATTACATTATCATTGGAAAATAAAAAGCCCCATTCTCATCTTGCTGCTGAAGTCAGAGTTCAGATAGGCTTTGTTCTTTGCTTGGTAGCTGTGTAAACCTGGCTGGTGATAGATGAATAAGCCTGGAAGTGAGTTATGAAGTTGGGCTCTCACTTGAAAAAGTTTTTCTACTATCATTCATATCTTTTATCATGTGAAACACCTGCCCCTCCTTGTTTTTCCTTTTTTTTTAATATTTATTTAGTTGTGCTCCTTGTAACAGTGTTTGGACTTCTCGTGCTCTGCCTTTGAATTTGGCTCCTGGTATCCTTGCTCCATATTTCACTCTGCTCAATGTTCCCTTATCATAGTTGAATCTCAGCATCGAATTTTGCATCTTAACTCTCTGACAGTTTTTTTTTCCCTAGCTCTCATGTACACAGCTTTGATTATTTTTTTTTAATATCTGTCCACAGTATAACTATCCATTCATCTGTGTCCCTGTGATGTCTATTTTTAGGTGTAATTGCCAAAGGTTAATTAAGACTGCTTTTATTGAGCTGTTTATCACTCTTCTTTGTAACTTCTTGACAACTGTGTTCTTGTCATCTGTCCATACTTGTAGGGGGGTCGCTTTGGACTCTCGCCATACATAAATATTTAACCTGTCTTTGAGTTACACTGCTATCTTCCTCTAAACTTAAAATTTTTTTTTTCATCTCACATTGGCTTTTTCCTTCATGCTGCCATAGATGTCAACACGATGATATAATGCCAAAACAGACTTGTCAGGATATTTCTTTTGAAGCCTGATCAAATTGTTAGACGCTTTTAAAACACTTTCCTTGCCATTAAGATGATGTAGTGAGCATCGCTTGACTCGGTTTGTCTTTCTTGTACTGCTGTATCCTGTCTCTGCCAGAAATAATGGCTTAGTTGCTCTTTGTAGCTGAATGTCTGAATAACTTTGAGCACCTCTTTCTCATACTTTGGAATGTTTGAAGAATGCAGCTGTCGGAAGCTGAATTATGACTCTCTGTGATAGGGGGTACCTGTGGGGAGGGGGTAGGGGCCTTTCCTCGCTAGAAATCTTTCAATCCCTTGAGTGAAAGTGGACTACTACTACTGCTTAAATGTACTGGCTTTCGCTGCTCCTGGTTCTGGTTGAAATGAATGCCTGAATAGATGGAGGAGAGACTGTCTTCTGCACTAGTTCTGACAAAGTAAAATATGAAGGAACTCGGTTATCCTGTGCTCAAAATGTCTATTTAAAAGTGTTCTTTGAACAGCAGGTGGAGGTAGTGCGTTACGGACTGCTGCGTGGAGCCGAGGTGCAGTTTGGAGGAATGCTTTGGTCGGTTATGTCCAGTAGGTGGGGCAGTTCTTGACCTCGAGCAAGTGATAAAATTTTATATTACGCATAAAAATCCTGGAAGAACAGATCTGATCTTTGATATGTGATATTTTATATGCTTAAGTGATGTATAAAGTAAATACAATCCATATTACTTAAGACTGATATTGGTACAGATTATAATCTAAGTGCAAGGCATCTTCACTCTGTAATACAAAATAAGATAACTTTGGGTGAATGACCCTTTAGATCCTTAATTTAATGATGACGCAGCAGAACAGTGGATTATTTCCTTGTGAAGTGGCTTTGTCAGCATGTGAATAAGATGTTGCAAACCAGAAATTTGCCAGTACTAAGCTTGATTTCCTTCTCTCAGTGTTGCTGTTGTTATCACTTACCAGAACTGTGATGGGCAGCCTTTTCTTGGTGTTCTTCAGTGGATAAATTTTGTGTTTGTACTCAAACCCAGAAGTCTTCTATCTACGTACGTCAGAGGAAGAATGTTTCTTAAATTGTTACAAGATTAATTGCAGCTTTGAGGCTGATTTGCTTGTGCTTACTGAAAAAGAATGTGTAATTTTCACTTAGTTCACAAGGTATTAGAGAGCAAAATGTTTACTCTTTCCTAGTTAACCAGTTCATAAGCTGTGATAAATGCTGAAACAGGCTTGGTCGCTTTGTAGTCGTACAGTGGGAAAGGTAGTGTGATGACAATGTGTGGTTAGTGCAGGAAGAGTATCTGATGTTTATGCTCTACCACTGATTATTAATTAAAAAAGAAAAAAGTTTGAATTCCAAGAGAACTGGGAGAGCGGGAAAGAAAGAAGAGTATAATGCGGAGACCTCTATGTGTGTAATGAAGTGCTGTTAGATTTTAATACTTGATAGCCCTTGTAATCTGTTGATGCCAGTTTGTAGCCAAAAGCTGTGTTAAGATCAGGAACTTTTGCTCGTCATTTAAAAGGAGGCTTAGATAAATATTGGTGGTGTGCTTTCAAACAGATTATTGGCTGCCAGCATCCCGTATTTGAGGTGATTGCATCGTACCTGAGAGAGTCTACAAACGTGGAAATTGCTGGGTAGTTTGTATTGTAGTCTAAGCCGTTTAGATTATTCTAGATGAAATTGTTCTCAGGGAGGTAAAGAAGGCAATCATGTTGAATAGTTGAAAGAAATGGTGGTTTGGTTTTTGTTTTTTTTTTTTTTTTAATAACCTGTGTGTGTGTAGGACCTGCAGGAGAAAACTGAAATACTGTATTAGGAGTTCACAACAGGGAGTCTGTTCTTGTTTGCATAGAGAAGGTGTAAGAGACAGAAATACATGATGTGTCTGTCTGTAAGCGAAGTGTTCATTGTTCTGTTTTACCTCGTAACTTCTGAACATTTCCTAAACAGTATTTTCCCTCTTAATGTTTACAAATTAACAGATGAACTACAGTTGAAATATGAGGTATGAAATAGATATGTACATATACAAAAATAGAGAAGATGCTCTATCTCCTGATTTTCATTTTTTTTCCTTCCAGCACATCCATTCTCTGTTCCTAACCTGTGTAGTTTTCCTTAAACCATTTTTATACTTTCTGTTGTGCTTTGGTTAATTCCTATTTTGGTCCTATCGCAGTCTGAACCTTAACTCTAGAGTTAGTAGGGCAAGGGCTGGTTTTAATTTTTGCATCTGGGACTTCTAAGGCGATCTCAGCACTATGATCTCACTTCTTCTCCCTTCTATCATCTTCATCAACTACCTGTTTTGTTTTCGTGGTAACAGTGGTTCTTACTGTTCCTGTCATCCCAGTCCAGTCCTCCATAGAGTTTGTTCTCGTATGTGACCTTGCATACTTGCCCCTGTTCGTTATCTTAACTAAGAAGAACTTACATACTGTGCTTTTGGGTGTCTCTGATCCCTTTTGTGTAACTGATTTACAAGCTATTAGTTTTTGTTCTGTTTTATCTCTTGGTTGCAACTGTTAAAGATTTTATCGGCTGTATTAATTTATGGTGTTCTCAGAGGAAGACATGATTTATGTTTATTCCTAGTAGGGGACAATTTCTGTTTGTTTTTACCATATCCGTGATAAGTCACTATTTCCTTTATACTTTGATTCTGTTTTCTTCTTGTTTAACTTGGGTAGAATTCTGCTGGGGATTCAGAAAGCAGCATCTTCTCCCAAGAGCTTGTTAACAAGCTCCTTGGCTTAACAGAACTTTGTGCGCCGAGAAAATGTGTTGAGTTGCATCACTTCTGGCAATCGTGAATGCTTGATAAGACGAATGTAGTCCTGAGTTACTTCGTGTTAGTTGTTGATTTTTATCTGTACCGCTTCTTCTGTAGTTGAGGCCTGGAGATGAATAACACAAGTGCGTTATCAGGTGGTGGGTTTGCATAGGCCATCCAGTTAATAAGTGTAACCTTATTATTTCAATGTAATTTTATTTCTATATTTCAAATGTTTATGAACATCCCCATTCCCAGCTCCAAAGACAACACCAAGCTTGTTTATTTTTTTTTAATTTTAGAATGGCTGTCCTCTGTTTACAAACAGCAGTGGTTTGCCATGCTCAGAGCAGAACAAGACAATGATATTGGGTAGGTATATTACAGGCTTTCCTTTTTTTCTTTCTTAAATTAGAAACCTTCCTCTCGTAAATTCTGACATGATTAACTTTTGGAGTTTACATTAAGGAGAGCGGGGGGGAAAGCATACTTCAGTGGTTTTAAACTCTGTTGTTCTCTGTGGAGCCGTCTGTTCCCTTGGGCTGGCTGATCTCCTGTCCTTTAAACAGCAGAACTCTAGAAAACTTGTATAGTGCGACCAGAGGTAAACGCTGGGGAGGGATGTTCTGTATTTTCTTTTATGTTGGTTAATGCTTCTCACCGGTAGTTTGCCTTGAAATACGTGTTGAGGCTGTGAAAGAGTAACTTATTAGCCTTCCATTTTAAGGACTGTTTTAGGAAAAGTACTGCAGATGGAGAAGAAGCCTTTTCTGTCCTGCTTCCTTCCTCCCTGGGCTAGGTGGGCAAGAGGTTGTGGTGCGGTGTAACTAACTGTATTGGTGTAGAAGGCGATTTGTCATTTTTTGTTTATGTGGGGATTACTGCGCGCTAACCTTTGTTCCTGCCTCTCCCATCCTAGCCTCCCAGGCAGCGAGCGAGGGCCCAGCACCCAGCAGGGCTTGGCATCCTGTGACCTGTTCGCCTCATTCCCTTCTAATTTCACAGCCTTTCCCCCACCCAGCATTTCTGTTTGATAGCTCTCTTCACTGCCAGCACCTCCAGCTTTTCCCAACCAGTGCATCCTTCTCCACTGCTAAGACCCTGTTCTCTCCGTAATCCTCCTATTTTATATCCTATCTTTTCTCCTTCCTAGACCATGTGCTGCACTGTGTTGGCATTGCATTGCCATTGAGGAAATTCCATGACAACTACCATGTTTCTGTGCCCTCTCAAAGATTTGCATGTAGCTGTACTTTGTGTAACACCCTGACTGGTGTCAGCGTGCGTACTGCGTAGTTGCGTTTCTTGAGTCTGTGCCTAACAAGGGTTGTCGGTGGTGGCTTGGGCAGCGAGGCATGTTGATTTAATGTATGTGACATGTATGCGTGTGATCGCAAACTGTTTCCTTTCCTTCTGCTTGCTTTTTGCCACGTTGCATTGAGCCAGGTCCCTTGATCTCTTTCTAAATACTGAACCTATGGCAAAATGCAACTGGGGAAGTTGTTCCTGCCTTTGTCTTCTCTCCTAGATCTTAGTGTGCTTTTGGAGAATGTCAGGTCAGGAAGCTGCAAAATGTTTGTTACCTTTCAAAAACCAATAAACCAACTTCTTTATTTTCTTCCATCAGTTCTGTTAGCCCAGCATTTGCCGTTCTGAAGATGAGCATGTTCAATTGCAATGGTAGGCTTAACTTATTAATTGCAGTCGGAAAAGCGTGAGAACCACTGTCCTGATTTGAACCAAAGGCCATGCAGACTGTGGCAGCCTTCAGCGGTAGAGTTACAAATCTCCCATCTTCCTTTAAAGTGAAGAGTGAGTGTTCTCTTGATGTGCTTCTCTGGCAGTGAGTAGTTAAGGATTTTCCACCTGGAGGTTTTGGCTGGATCGTTATTGAACGACCACCACCAATAGGCCTGTTCTTAAATACGTGCAATTCTGGTTTGAAACAGCTTATGCTTTAGCTCTAACACCCCGTGGCAGTGGCTTCCATGGCTTAATTGCATATTATATAGGAAATATTTCCTTAATTACTTCCATTTCATGTTATCATGTAATAGTGTAAAAAAAATCCCCAAAACTCTGACTTTGGTCTTAAGAAGATCTTTAAGAAGTGGTTCTCTTTATCAATAGCAGTGCTTTAGAAAATGGTAGAGGTCAAGTATGTAATCATGAATCTCATCATTTCAGCTCCTAAAGAGTAATGTCAGGTGGTCATAGCTTGTTTCTGATACTATTGCTTTCTTGGGAAGACTTTTCTTATAATGCTGTCATTGAAGTATCTAACAGTAGACGAACATACATTGTGCATTACCTTCTAGCTCGTATGGGAACCACAGTTAATATGAAAGTGAGTATTAACATAGTCATCAAAATTCTGACACAAGATAAGACCGTGTATTTGCTTATTTTTGATGTCTTTTGGTAGCTCACTGTAATGCAGTGAGAGTAGTTTAATTGTCAGCCATCAGATATACATGCTTCTGAAAAAGTAAGCTCTCATACAAAACTGAAGTGAAGATGATGGGGATCATACCAGCTTTTAAAATGAGTAACTTTTATGTTCAACTACAGTGCTGATTATTTCAGTGACTCTTGGAATGAGCAGATTATTTTTCCATGTTTTTCTTGCTTGTCTAGTTTTCTCTTTTGCAGTATGGCTTTTTTTTTTTTTTTTTTTAAAGACAGCTAAAACTGAAAATCTCAGGCAGAGAAAGTTTTACTTAACAGTAGACATCTGTTTGTCCGAGTCTCTTATTCTGGCATTCATTGCCAAGGTCTTTCATTAATGGCAGTGGTAAGAAGTGGGTGAGATGTAGTGTTTCTTCTCAATGTGTCTTAGCTTCTGACTTTAGTAGTTCACAAACTTAATGGTTCAAGGTAGCATCCAGGTTACTGTTTGTTTAATAGTCAATAATGGACTAATTGTCTTTGAACAGGGTGTTCTCTGGAGTTGTGTGGGAGGGAGATGGTAGGGGGGTACGCGCGCATGCATGCTTGGAATGCTTCCCTGTAGTTATATGCAGTTCGGTTGTAATGTCGCTAATCCGCAGCATGCAATCTCTGAGAAGATAAATGTTATTTGAAGTCCTGAGATCGCTTCTCTGTATTCTACTGGCAAGCTGTAGTGCCACCCTGCAGTGAGATGCCTGTGTCGTAACTCGTGTCTTAGAAGGGAAGACATGCAACTGTTCCTTTGTATTAAAGCAAATATTCTGGACATTCGACCAACCTGTAGCTGAAAGAAAAGAATTAAGATTTTATAAGACTTTTGTCCAGATCTGCTGCCCTTCCTCTCACACTTACTGCCTGTATCGGTATCTTAACACGTTTTTTTTCCTTAGAGATAAGGATGCAAACTTAGTAAGCTGAATGAAATGTGAAGTCTGACTCCCAGTGAGCTGAAGTAAGGCTCTATTTTCATATCCCACCTGGTGCGTAGCATAATTGCACCTGCTTATTCTAGGACTGCCAATATGGAAATTATATTGCTTTGAAATGCGTGATGTGGTTTGCTCTTTTGGTAACTTTAGAGAGGAGAAGAAAATGTTTCTCTTCTACTTTACGTAGTTTGCATTTAAAAGGACTAAACTGTTTATTCACTCTTCAGAATTTGAGAATTTTTTAGTGTAATACTGGAGTTTGTGACTTTGAACTGTAGCTGCTCAAGGTTTACTTGTTGTGCTAAAGTGGATCACTTTTTTTTTTTTAATTAAACATTTGTTCTGTGGCAGATGCAAGACAGAGCTTTCAAGTCCATGACTGGAATCGTTTCTACTCTAATAGTCTCTTTGGCAGTCTTTAAGAATGAAACAGAATAACTTGACTGTTCACTAAGCATATGGTAGGCCAGTGTAAGTGGTTAAAGCTGGAAGTTTTGCATCTTCTGAGGCTGCTCGAGGAACTGAGAGGGGGGAATACTAATGTCTGTCTGAACATTATGTACTAATGTTTGTGGAATTTGTCACTAATTAAACAGAAATAAATCTTTTATCACCATTACTGAATTTAGGTCAGCTACATAACCAGTTCAGCTAGAAGATGTGGAAAAAGCACATAGGAGGTTTTTGGATTAATTTGGTTAGCATGATTAGCTTATTTGCTTAACTTATTCCTAAAATACTTAATCTTCCAGGATTGTTTTTTACAGAAACGGGGCGAAAAGACCACAGACTGAGTTTGTTCGTAAAAGCTATAGCCGCAAGTTCTTGTGGTGTGTGTACAGTAGAAAGAGAACAGATGCTGCATTTCTTCTTGCTTATATAGCTTCAAGTATATTGTTTGATATTGTGGGTTTATAATTTAACTTGCGTGGCGGGGGTTGCCTTTCATTGTGATTTATAATACTCACTTTAAACGTTTGTCCTCAGTGTAACTTGAAGACTTTCTGGCAATGGTTGCTTATTTGATTAATGATGTAATCGTGTCTAAAGTTAAGTGAGTAACATACCTCTGCAAAACTGGGACTGATTTTACTTATGCTGGCTCTGCAAGATTTTCTACGTGTTGGAAGCGCCAGTGGAAACTGTTGGGTGAAACAAGTTCATGTTGGTATAGGATGACAGAATCAAGAGGCTTGTGGCACTTCATGATCACTGTGGGTAAACTTTTCTTAGACAAGTTGCATAACCAGCCACTTGAGAAATCTTTCACAGTGTCTCTGCGGGTGCTTTTTCATAGCACTGCTGTTCTGCAGAGTCCTGCAGCTGTTTCTTAGCAGTAGCACTCATGTACGTTTGTGCCTAGTAAGTCGGGACTACTGTGTTTAAAAAGGACTTAGCTTTTTTAGGAGGATTGGTGAATGTATGTCACTGCAACAGCTATTATTTTCTTATCTGGAAAGGTTCTTTTGTAAAAGTCCTACCTAACTGAGGTTTATATTGGTGTTTTGTAGAGTAGTTGGATGTTCATGGGATAATTTGGGTTGGAAGGGATATCCTGGGAGGTCATCTAGTCTAACCTCTGCTCAGAGAAGGGTCAGTTGTGTGTTCAGACCAATTTACTCGGGTCTGTTCATCTTTCCCACGTTAAAGTACCATACAAAGCTGTTTAAGTGTCCTTAAAGATGCACTTTTTTTGTAGGCCTCGAGAAATAAATAAAGAGGAACTGGAAGGAAACAGCATGAGGTGTGGTCGAAAACTTGCAAAGGATGGTGATGTAAGTATGGCATGTGGCTAAGCCTGTGCATAGCTGACATGTCTTAGACATGTTAGGTATTTTCAAAACACGTAGGTCTTAATTGTCAAACTGCATCAAAAAGATGTAATGGAGATGGTACGTTAAAGAAATTATTTTGTTCTCCCTAGAAGGATGAAAACGCTTGCTGTCTCTGCGATGAATAAGGACTTAGTGTTTTAATTGTGCTCTTGCGCTGCAAGCAAGCCCATGTTTGGAAAAACTTTTAGTGTGTGAAAGGAGGGAACGTAGCCATGACTTCTCATTTGAGACTTGTAAAATACATACAGTTAAAATACAGCTCTGATCACTGATGTCTTTTTTGTTTTAACTGGAAAAGGAAGCTTTCTAGATACAATGTGTAATAGCCACAGCCAGAACCCCTGTGTGTTCCATGTACGTATATGTTGTCTTTAGGTAACAGGTCGTGTGAAAAAACAGGAAACATGATTTTTTTTCCCATTGAAGTCTCTTAACATAAGGATGTTGTACTCCAAGGAGGGCTTTAAGCATGTAGTTAAGTGCTACTCAGAAATACAGCACCAGTTACTAGAATGCATAAGTATTTTAGATCTACTTGTGTTAAATGTATTTTTGTATGTTTGGAAGGCAGCTGATACTAAGCTTGTCTCACGTAGTCATCTGTCTGCAAAGGTTGGCTGCTAAAGTGAGTGGTTGCCTACCAACATGTCTTATGTTTAAAATAGGTGTTGGCAAGGATCCCTGAATCCACCGTACATCTCTGTAGCTGAGAATCCCATTCCCAAGTTCGATTTGTTGGAGAAGTGGTACTTATCATTCATGTTGTAGCCAATACTCAGACTAGTTTGTTTGTTTTTTAACTTACATTCTTCAGTACTGCTGGCGGTGGACTGGGTTCAACTTTGGCTTTGACCTTCTTGTTACTTATACAAATCGTTACATCATTTTCAAACGGAATACGCTGAATCAGCCATGCAGTGGATCAGTCAGTCTGCAGCCTCGGAGAAACATAGCCTTCAGGTAAACAATAACCAAGAAGGCGGACCCTGTGGTGTATGCTAAAATGTCTTACCTTAACTAAGTCTTTCCGTCTGCGCTTGCATTAAATTTTGTTGCCACCAAGTTAGTTATGTTTGAAAATGTTATTCTGTCTCCTTGGGAGAAACGCTTTGTGCTGGAAAAACTAAGTTGTGGGAGACTAAGTAATATAACTGTTGTTATATCCCTAGGTTACGTCTAGCCTCTTTTGATAGCAGTGGGAAAATTATCTACAGTAGAACAACAGGATATCAGATCCTAGCCCTTGAGAAGGACCAGGTATGTTTGTGGATTTTTCAGCTCTTGAACTTGAGTTGTGGAGTCCAAGACATGAAAAAATGCTGTCAACATTGCTTTTGAAGAGGAGTTGTTCTTCTTGTTGTCATTGCTTATGTGGGATTTCAAGTGTTCCTTTTATAGGTAGTGGAAGATTAAGCTAATTTGTGAAGTGTAACTACAGTAGGATAGCGTGGATTTCATTCGAGTTGATAATAGTGAAATTAGTTCCCATGGTGCTGCTGAAGCTATGAGCTGTTAGTGTGTTTTCTACTGGATGACTGCTTGCTTTCCCAGACTTCCAACACTGGTGAGATTACCCATCTGAATAATACGTCCATCAGGCTCCTGCTTATTTAGAGACAAATTCGGAGTTTGTTTGAAGACTCTCTTGTATTGTAAGCTGAAGAGTTAAAAGAATGTCTGCATATTGTTCAAGGGTGGTATTTATTACTCTGTTAAAAAAAAAAAAGTCTCAGAGAGGAGTGGAGTTTTTTTTAAGAGAATGTGCCCATTTCCACCCATCTGTGACAGCAGAATTTAGTAAGGAATGTGAAAGACTTGATCAAGTTTCTTAAATCCTAATCAGCAGTCGTATGTAGATGGTGAGTACACAGAAAACTTTTCCTTGTAAATGCCATCCTTACTGTAGGATGAAGTTTCACTTTTGCTACCCCAAAACCAGTTCCTAGAATAAAACCGAAAAATTCCTACCAACAAACTGTAATTTGCTTTAAAGTATGGACTGCTATGGGTTGCCTGGTTGATTAAATCTCCTGAAACTGATAATGGCAGAAAAGTCTCCCTTTCTCTCCAGCATGCTTGAAGGTAAAGTTTGCTCAGCCATTTCTTACGGCTCTGTTATCTTTGATGCAGAAGGTTTTGCAGCACTGGGTCAAAGAGTTCTAAGCATTTTGAGAATATCCTACCAGTGTTACTATTATAAAACATGTACTGAAGGTGAAGGTGAATTACTCTCTTGGGTTTTTTTTATCTTCTGCTTTTTAATACACAGTAATTAAAATTTATAGAATGACTGTTAGTATCAGCCTCGTGTGCTTTTTGATGCACTTCCCTCTGATGGCATCACTTAGTATGCAAATGTCCTCTGTGTTTGCTTTACAGGAGGAGATAGTAATGAATTTGGACAGTACACTCCTGATCTTCCCGCTCTATATCTGCTGTAACTTTTTGTACACATCGCCAGAGAAGAAGGCTGACAGTGAGGCACTGCTAGATAATTCGGAAACCTGAGACCTCTTCAGTGGAATATAGTAGCACCTCTATAACTCTGTATGCCTGCTTTACGTTAAATGCCCTGCTGACGCACAGAGCTTTGACAACAAAAAAGGCCTTACACTGTAGCAAATATATATGGCCTTAGTATACTCCTATGCATATCTGAAGAGATGATCAGAAATTATATAGGCCAAAACTAGTTATCCCTTTTTTTTTTTTTATTTCTGTTCTGCATCTTCAGACAGTAGCCATTCCATGTTTGAGAAATGTTACGCTTTTATTTTTCTGGGCGAAAACTGAGCCAACTTGGAAATAGGGAATTTGTGTAAATGACATCTTACGAACTTACCTGTCAGATTCTGAGCACACGTTGTGTGGTTTTTGTTAGTGTGGGTTTTGGGCTTTTTTTAATAACTGATCTGTAAATACCAGAACCATATTCTGCTTATTTTTGCGGTCCTTTTCCATTAGGGCCAAATACATCTGTGTAAATGTTGCCTGTCAACTTTTGTTAGTTATTTAACTGTACAGACTTTCAAACCTGCTTGTTTTTAAGCCTTTATTGCATCTCATACACGTACATTTCTTTCTTGTTCTTGGGCTTTTCTTAACGTTGCAGCAAATATTTATCTCTTTTTTCTTTTTTTTTTTTAGCACGTGAATTTGCTAATAAGAATGCTCGTAAGTGAATTATTTTTTTCTATGTACTGAAAATACTCTAATGTACTAACCGTCATTTGAGTCTATTTTACAGCAGCAGCTTTCAGCTAGGGTTCTACTGAATGCTTACTATACTCACATGAACCAAATACCAGTTTTTAAACATCGTTTTTTCGTGACTTGTTTTAACTGTTACATTGGGAACATATCCCCTTTTAGCTCAGGAACTTGTGACCTTTGAGTGCCTTTTGAGTTGTAGGTGTTAACACAAACTTCACATCAGTTAAGCAAGGTCACAGGATCCAAAGAAAGAGCTGGGAACAAGAGATTCCTTTTCAGTTGGTTTGACGAATGAGTCAAGTGTAAGAGGTACACTCTATTTGTTCTTTGTATGTGTTGGGTTTTATGTTTGTCTATTGCAATTTTGAATTCTTACAGCAGGATTTTTGGATTCAAAGTGGGAATTTTGCCTCTTTAGTAGCCTATTTTTTTAATGTTGTCAGAAAAGTATAAAACCATTTGTACTTTATAACAAGGATAAAAATGTGTTAGGCAAGATGGAAAAACATGGCAACTTGTCAATAAAAGATTTCAAGTGGAATACTCACCAGTGTCTATCCTTTTCTGCCATGAATAGCTTTTTCTATTGGATTCAGCCCATGGATGCACCTCTGTATGATCTTGCGTTGTGTCATACTTCTTTGGAAGCAGAAGGCAGAAGCATTTTAGGGCGTTCATCTGCTACAGAATCGAACTTGGTATTTAGATACTTAAGTAAGCAGTTGGTTTTTTTTTTTAAACTAGAAGTACTGAGACTTTAAAACTGTCATTGATTAAGTGGAAAGAAATACGGGCTGCTTGTTAACGGCAGAAGAGTACATTAAAATACCTGGGTTTTATGTAATGCCAGAGTTGAAATCTAAGCTTTGGTGATGGGTTGAGCTGCCGCAGGGCTCCTGCTTTGTGCAGGACCCGTTCAGGTCCAGATCCCGATCCTGCGCTGCCCTTGCACCCCGCTGGCTCCCAGTCCACCCACAGCCCCTGCTCACCCTGGACAAGCCAGGGACACCCCCCTGCACATCTGCCCTTGCTGCTGGGGAACCGCCGCTCTGCAGCGCGATGAGGATGTGGGATATGGAGCAAGAGCTTGCATGAAACTCATCTGGATATTTTTTTCCAGACATTAACGCCTCCTTCCCTTGATCTGTGGGTGTCCTGGTCCTACCTGTGCCCTGCCTCGCCCTCCTGGTTGTGGAGGGACTGTCAGTGCAAAGAAACAAATCCCTTCCCAGCTTTGGTCCTTCTTCCCAGTGGACAGGATCAGGGATTTGGGATGGGGCAGTGGTGCAGGTGCCATTGCTAAGGGATTGCTAAGGAGTGGCTCAGTGCAGGGGGCAGGAGTGAGAGAAGCATAGAAACCCAAACACATCACAACTTACCCCAGAAAATGGGTGGTTGGTTTTTTTTTTTTTCTCTCTTTTATTTGTCACTGACTAGGAGCAGCAATCGTGGCAAAGGGGAGCTGAGAAGCACAACACCACACTCAGGAAAACGGTATGAAAAGTACAAAAATAAGGAAGCCTATATATAATATAATTGCAGTCAATTACTAAAAATAAATATTGTAAACACAAAATAACATCAGGTGAATCTACAGTCACTCATTTCTGCTAGCAGCTGAACAGTCTTTGGCTTTATTTAACTCCCCCTGCCCCGCACGGAGCCAACACCCACATTAAGATGCATTTTCTTTGCTTCAGGCCAAAAAGAGTCCAGACTTGTCAGGGATGTCACAAGGTAAACGATTTGACTCTTTCTTACTCCAAATTACCTTGTGACAGGAATCGCCTCTTTTGCCTTCAGTGACCGCTTTTCTACCAGAGCAAGCAAAATGATCTGTCAAAAGAAGGTATTTTCCTCTCTTTATCTGCTGGAGGGGAGGAGATTGTGGTGAGGTGGGGGACGAAGGCTTCCCCCGTTCCAGTTTATTTTGTTGCCGTCTTGTACCTTGTCACCCGTTGCATGGGGACTTGTGGTTTTTGTCACTGTTTTACACCTCTCCCCATTACCCTCCCACGCACTGGACCTTTTCACCCTCTTATCTCTCTCAGATAGCCTGGGCACGTTTGGATTGCCTGATGAGAGACAGCGCAGCACAGAGGCACCAACTACCTTAGGTCAGACTACCTCGAGGGCTTCCAGGCCAGAGATCTGTGCACCTCGGGTGCTCTCAGATACTCCTCGTACATCTTGGGTGACTGAATACGATGCTTCTCCCTACACAGCCTTTGACTCCAAGAAGGGAAGAGGCAAATTCCTCTTGCAAGGCTCAATAATTTGCTGCTTGTATTTTTTTTTTTTTTTAAAAAAAAAAGCAGTAATGATAAAATCCTGTCCCAAAGTACCAACGAGGAGAGAATTGCCAGGGAGGAAAGGTCAGTCTCTCCAGCGTAGCAGTTGATGCAGTGGAAGACCCTGTTCTCCTGCTGCCTGCGTGGCCAGAGAACTTGCCAGCACAACACCAGGAGCGCAAAGAAAATGCATCCTAATGGGAACAACCAAGCAAAACAAAAGCCATCCTAAATCCATAAAGCAGCATTTCTTACTGGAGGAAAGAGAGGACTGAGCAAGTCAAGTTGATCAGTCTGTCCATCTCTCCCTACATAGAATAGATTTGATCTTCCCTTCATATCGATAGTTACGATTTAATCTTCCCTTCTTCATTTTAAACACATTCACATAACATCCCATGGCAACATTTTGGTGTGAGGTTACAGTCCCACCGAGGTTACAATCAGACTGTACAGCAAACATCTCTGGTGCTCATCCCCTTTGAGACAAAAAGGAGCACAAACTTCTCAAAGTGTTCAATAAAAACCTTTCTTACAGCCACAGCCAAGGGCGTATCTGCGGTCACAGGTTAACACAGGTGTCTTGTAACGCTTCAAGTATTGCTTTTTAATTGGGAATGTTTCAGACCCTGCTTTATTCTGAGTCAAAGCAAAGGGGAAGTAAAAGCATTCAAGCTTTACAGGAGCCTTGTTGATATCCAGGCGGGTATCCATCTGACCAGCCCAGCCGAAAGTCCTCCCTGACCTCACAGAAAGTTTAGATCCGTATGCTCGAGCTTCAGCACGTGGCTCCCTTGCTGTGTCAGCGCCACAGAGCTGCTGCTACCGCTACCCCCAGACTAGGTATGGTGGGACAGACCAAAAGCAGCTGTAGCTCCAGGTGACCTGTACTGCCTTTACTTCCTCTGCTCCAGGAGAAGAGAAAGCACTCAGCAATTCACCAGCACCCCGCGAGCTCGGGGCTAATCCTTCCTGCCGCTGTCAAGTTACAGCCCCTCCTTTGCCGCAAAGAAAGGCAAGGGGAGCAAGGTTACCCTGCTCCACCCATCCTTGCCAACCAGGTACTTAACTACCCACGTTTTCTTCTCACCCTTTTAGTCACCCGCTCCAACAATTTGCTGAACTGGAGCCTGAACCAGCTACAAAAGCAGGGCTGCCCCACAGTCCCAATCTTTCCCACTCTCCCCCCAAAACAACAGTTGTATAAAATTTAGCTCGCTACCTGATGAAAACACTACGTATTTCAAAAGGGGTACAGCTGGATAAGAGTTTAAAAATACAGCCACTAATGCAACCTTCTGCGCGGTGCAGCAGGCAAAAACATTTCTGTTTCGATTTTTCAGTAGGCAAAATGCTGGTCTTCTGAGGAAAGAATCACACACAACTGCTTGGTACCATATTAGAGGATTTCTGTATCATCTTTCAAAGATTTATTTAACATCTTCTAAAACTTCCACTAAACTTGGTTTCTTACATCATTTCTATACACAGTCAGATTTTATTTGTTATAATTGTCTTGAGGCTTATAAAAAAATAAGCATTTAAAATGCCCAAAGAGTAATTTTGCTTTAAAATTGTGCTACTGAACTTGACCCCCAACATAGAAGAGATACTTTTGGTAATGAGGTTACCCCAAGCAGTATAAAAATATACATAAAAATAGACAAAAACTCTATCCTCCAAACTGAAGGTCTGTTCGTGGGAATTATTAATTTTTTTTTTTTTTTGTACATCACTGGAATTTCATTATCTTCTGCTAAATATTTACAGAAACATACCCACCCCCATCTGTATGCCTCTGCTCACTCAGGCAGAGAACTGCAGCGTTTAGTTCATCCGTAGGCTTTCCTGTTGGCAAAAATTAATCGCTGCTTTTCACCATGGCACACAAAGTGATGCTACGGGCACGGGCGTCCCTGGGAACGCTCGCAGACAGCCCTGAGGATGCCAAAGGGAAATGAGGTGACACCAATTATTGCTGCTAACTTCATCGAACACGTTGCGATTGCCTTTGCCGGCGCCTCGCTGCGAGCCCACGCGCACCGTCAGCGCTCGAGCGCACGTGCCCGTGCCCAGCGTTTGTTGGACCGGGACAGTGCCGGGAGGGATACGGGCTCAGACGCAGGTCCCTGCAGAGCCCTGGGTTATTTCACCACGCGCTGCAATAGGAAGCGATGTGACCTTCCGGAGCAAAGCAGGCTGGGGAGGGCAGGGGGACAAAATAAAACCTCTCCTTCGGTTAAAACCAGCCTAATCCCGAAAGCTTCACTGCAGGGCCCCGCTGCATCGCATCCCCGGCTTTCTGGTTTCCCTTTTGTTCTGAAGATAAATTCAGAATGCCCAAGCCTCTTGTACAACTGTCCTCAGGAATTTGGGTCTCTCTCTCCAGTCTACCCCAAGGAAATTTTAAATTAAAAAATAACACAAGAAAAAGAAGAAAATAAGTACTCTGTACCGTTCTTAAATGACATTAAGAGGTGAAGTCAAAACTAAGCAACACAACCCCCCGAGACTATGTACATAAAAAGACGTAAGATCTCTGGAAACATAAATATACAGTGTATAAATCCAGGTGTCACCTAAAAGGCTGAAGACGCAGAACTATTTCACAGACAAAAAGCAAACCAAACTCACCGCGCCAAGTGTAGACACACGGCCACGACATTTGGGGGGGGTGTTTGCAGGGAAGAGACCGACCCGTCTTGGTGGTGGTTCCTTGTATCCGCACATGCACCGGGGAAGGGTGCTAGTGGTTTCCAGGGGGTGTAACACAACCGTACGTACATGCCACATTACTACACTCTGTTTAGGGTGCGGGTGAGAGGTCGGGAAATGGGATTAGACCCTGAGTCCCCAATTATTTCCAGGCACATGCTCTGCTGGAGCAGTTAAAGGGGCACCTCTAACTTGGATCCAGCAGGTTCTTTAATATTTCTCACCAACAGAGATACTTGGTATCTCTCAGTGCAGACTCGGAACAGGCCGGTTGAAATTCTGCACCCTGTGCTTTAAGAGTTACCATGACTTTCATGGAAATAATACAGCCTTGATCAGGGTAAAAGACTAATGGAGGTCTTTAGCCCAATCTTAAAGAGGTTTGCTTGCTACAGCATGGACATGCTACAACTCCGACATACATAAATAGGTGCCAGTTACTATAAAGTGACAATGCAGTGTCTTAATTATTCGAGCATTATCCTTTCTGCTGTTAGGGAAGATGCGAGAGTGGTTAGGAGATGTGGGGAGGAGAGCTGGTGCTTGACGGAGGCTGCGAGTGGAACAGGTCCAGCTCTAACTGGAAATGTAGGTAGACAGCCAAAAGACACTTTTAGCTTTACTTGAGACACGGTTTTATGGCATGCAATAAAACTCCTAAGACAACTCTTTATACAAAGCACACAGCATCTCCAGTCCCACTGGTGGTATCTCAAGAGAACAAGTAAAGCTAAGAGTCTGCTTGCAAGGGGAGGCCGCGTGTGTGTGTGTGTGTGTGTGTGTTCGGAGCGAGTGAGGGAGGGACCGGGTGGGGAAACGTCCTGTTTTGCTGAAACCAAGCTCTTCGGCAAACCTCCTTCCTTCTATCGCTGGCCGGCCTCCCGGATCCGGCAGGCCACCGCCGTGG
>NW_009219139.1:25722-26026 GCF_000690835.1 Fulmarus glacialis
ACCTCCTGCCTTCTCGCGCGGCCCCGCCCCCCGGATCCGGCAGGCCACCGCCGTGATGAGCGCTGCGCCCTTGCCGCTGCCGTCTTCCGACTGGAGGAAGGTCACTTCGCACTTCGGAGACAATTGCTTCACTGTTTCGCGCATGACGGTGGAGAAGCTGCAGGGCACGGGGAGGGGGGGAAGGAAGAGACGCTGATTTAACTTGCCTCGGGCTGAGGGTGCCAGCCCCACGAGGAACAACCCACTTCACACCGATCGTCACAGCTGCCTCCGACAGAGTCTCAAACAGTGCTACAGGCTCCGC
>NW_009219139.1:26085-33416 GCF_000690835.1 Fulmarus glacialis
GCTTAAGTCTCCATGCTTCAGCGCAAGTCCAGCCCAACATGATCGTGCTCTCCCTCTACTCAGGACTAAATCCGGCCCTGAGAGCACTAATAAACCTTAACAGCCCCGACCAGCCCCACCTGGGGGGGTCTTCAGAGCCCTCCCTCTACCCATGGGCCCCTGAGCCCTATTTAAGCTCAGCCCTGGGCCTTTAGTCCCTGTCTGAGCAACATTGTCCTGGGGGTACTAGCCTTCAGGACTGACCTCTTGGTTTAGACCTGCCTCATCCCCATGGCTTTGCCTGACGATCCGGACTCCTGGTTGAACCTGGTTACCATCTCTGGGTCAACCTGGCCTCAGGTACTGTGGGACTGGGTCCTGGCTGGTGCGAGGTCCCTGCTGTGTTATCTGTCTTGGTGCCCCATCCTTTAGGGAGCAGCTGGTTCTTGCTGTGCCTTGACAGATCAGTGAGCTACCGGCAGCCCTTGAGACCCTAAAATACGTCCCTCTCCTCTCCAACTACCCCATGAAGCTTTCCACACTGGCTCTTACTCAGCACCCCATCTGCCCCAGATGGGCAGATGCACCAGTGTGAGCCTCCTCGGAGGACAACCGCACACCACTGAGCAACTCACTGAGGGTGCAGCTTGTAGAGCGTCCCATCCACGCCGACCGTGACCTTGAGGAAGTCCAGCCCGCGGTTCTCCCGGATCTTGTCCACCACGGCTGCCACCCCGCTGAGCTGCCCGCCGGGCCACCACCGTGCACACCTCCTTCACGATGATGCTGTCGTCGCACGTGGTCTCCAGGCCGAGATGCTGGAGGATGGAGCGGACTTGGAGCAGGGCCAGGCAGTCGCTGGGGAGGACACGAGGACCAGGCAGCGTTAGGAGATGGGGCAACTTGGATGTGTGGCTTCCCCTTTCCTATCTACATCCCAGGGACTTGTGGCTTGGGTGACACTGGCTGGAGGGACTCTACAGCTCCCCTCTAACTTCAGCTTGCAGACCTGGATGTGGCTTTGATGTCACATCCTAATCAGTGAGGCTATTTCAGGACAAAGCCGTTGACTTAGAGCATGACAGCTATTTAATCTGTGGCCCCTCTCTGTCCGGGGCAGAGGATAAAGAGGCGTCTGTGTTGCCGACCCCAGCCACTTTCCTTGTCTCTCAACACCGGCGCTGTCAGAACCACGTGGATTTTGCTGATTTATCCGTGTTGCACCACCCTATGTCATCTTGGCTCCTGGGTGGGAATTCTCCTGCAAGCCCTGGGAACGCTTTCCCCCAACTACATCTCTGCTCTGACCTGCAGCTGTAAGGTGCTCCCCCTGCCTGTTGGACCTCACCTTTCTATCTGGGACAGGAACTTGGTCTCAAAGATCCCTCTGGTCTTCAGCCTCTCTGAGATCCGTCCCCGGAAGAGCAGCCCTCGCTTGGTGAAATCCATCAGGATGTTTCGGACGATCTCTCCCAGGTACATCCCGCTGATCATCTTCTCAAACCTGGGACGGAGAGGGCAAGGCTGGACATCAGGACAAGAAGGGACACTGGGTTCTGGATCGGGATCCCAGCTC
The DNA here is from genome assembly GCF_000690835.1 of Fulmarus glacialis. Taxonomy (NCBI): domain Eukaryota; kingdom Metazoa; phylum Chordata; class Aves; order Procellariiformes; family Procellariidae; genus Fulmarus; species Fulmarus glacialis. Next base: position 27,641 of record NW_009219139.1, read on the forward strand.
TGCCTTTGTCACAACCCCCTGGCCTGACACCCTGGAGCAAGTCTAGCGGCACGGTCCCCACCCTGCGGGCAGGGGACAAGGGACACACCGGTGTGTTGCAAAGCCAGACTCTGCCCTGCTCATCGTCCCCTGATGCTCCACCAAGAGGCTGGTGGGGCAGCTCTGAACTGTCCCTGGACACCCAGCCTCATCGGGGGTCCCTCCCCAGCCCCCCAAAGCCACCACGCACCTTTGCTTCCCAGGGTTGAGAGACAGCTCATCCACCGCCATGTCAAACTCCGTCCGTATGTCATCCAAGCACCCGTTGTCACCAAACGCCCCCCACTCCATATTGACGCACATCCTGCCCTCCTCCCCTTCCACCAGCTCCACGTTCCTCATCTCCTCCATGTAACAGGCGTTGCTGCCTGTGCCTGCAGAAGAGAGAAGCATCTTTCAACGGAGCCATTGGAGAAGCCCTCGGACACCTCCTGCAGCCAGGAGCACCCCACGGGGGCAGGTTGACTTAGAACTCCACAGGAACTCCATAAGAAAGTTTCAGTCCTCACCGACTATCAGTCCAACTTCGCAATATGGATCTTCATACCCGCAGGTCATCATGGTGCCAACTGTGTCATTTACCACCGCGACCACGTCCAGGTCAAATTCCTGCAGAGGGATGGGATTGCATGGGTTATTCCTGGAGGACATTCCTAGGAAAGGACCTGTCTGCTGAGCATGGGAGTCCTCCAGTCACCCACGGAGCTCCTGCAGCCCCACGTGTCTGCAGGTGGCCGCTCAAACCTCAAGACACCTCCAGCGAGACACAACTGCAGAGGAGCTGGCACGCTGGGACAGCCCTGCCAGCAGCAGCCCCCAGGGCAGGAGCTTTGGGTGGTCTGCACCCAGGAAACGAGCACGGTGTCTCCCTAACTCACGGCGAGACAAGTCTGCTCCAGCCTTGGCCAGAAGCCACCTCTTAGCTCCGGGGTCTGAAAATCCAACCTCTAGTGATGACTAAGGGTGGTTGTTAAAATTCAGACACTCATTAGCCCTGCGCTCAGCCCATTAATTTGCTTTACAGGCCAATTAAAGATGCCAAAGACAGCCAGGGTGTGGGAGCAAGCAGCCGGCTTCTCACAGCTACATGGACGCTCACCTCTCTCCTGTGAATTGCCTCCTTCAGCAGGTTCACCACGTCTTCTCCTTCGCAGCCGGTCGCCTTGAAACCTTTTGTCCACTTCAGGAGAATCCCCTGTTGTGGAAATACCCTGCGGTAAATCACCCAGGCGGGAGGGACAGCAACCCCACGTCCACCAGCTCTCGGTGGGCACATGGAGGTCAGGTCCTCACGCGTGGAGGATGCCTCAACTGGGTTGTCTCTAGAGCTCAAGGGATCTGCATTTGCTTTGATGCAGCTTTTCAGAAACACCGGCAGCTCCGAGCCGCTGCCTTCCCCTCTCTTGGGGCTCTATCTGACCTGCCACGTGGTCGTTGATGCTGGTACGCAGAGGTTCCAGCGTGCCGTGGCTTTTCAGCCAGCCTGGGGATCAGACATGCATGCTACGAGGTGGGTTGGGGTTACCTCATCCAGGTTGGTCTGCTGGCAAGGAAAGGAGAATGTGAATCCCAGCGGGAGCGATACACCCTTCATTCCCATGTATTCCAGGAAGTCGGAGATGCAGTGGACGATGTGGTCAAAGAGCTGGGTGCACAAAGCCAAGAAGTTACCCTCACGGCAAGAAACTCGGCTGGATGCCAGCCTGCCTGACCTACTGGAGACGTTGATCCATTCCCAAGCCAACGGGGCTTTGAGCAGCCCAGCGTGCCGCTCCGCCGCGCCGCGTGAGGCGAGCAAGCCCAAAACGGCTCCTTTTTCCTCCTCTTTCCCACCGACAAGGCGGTCGTATCACTGTGATACCTCCACCTTGCAGGTCCCGTACTGCACCCAGAAGGGATGGAGGGGCTAGCAGGGAGGTGACCGGCTTCCCAAGGGTGACACGGGGATCCGGTCCCTCTGCAAGGTGTTCCCAGAGCCCATCTGCCTCGGCTCCTGCTAGAAATACTCCTGGTCCCCGAGCACTGCCTGGAGTGGTTTGCAAAAGTCTTTCCATCTGCAAATAAGACTCCGGAGACGTCTCTTACTGCTTGTGTTGTGGTTTCTCTATCTGGGAAACCGGGATGATGCTTATCTGCCCTCGTGGAGTGTGTGGGATTCAGGGAGGTTCAGTGATGTCTGGGAATAACACCATTTCTAACCTAAAAACCAGTTTCAAGCTTCCTAAAGCACACTTCAAACTCGAGAGCCTTGGGCAGAACACTCTGCTCTGAAGGCAGGAGAGCACCAGCCTTCTCCACCCTCCTGGATTTGCACCCTGGAGAGCAGAGCAAGGCAAAAAAACAGCTCCTGAGGTCACCCAGCACTACTGCCGGCCACTTCTGCTGCCACCCCAGAGAAGATGCCCCGGTTTTCCACCTCCAGCTGCCCATCCTCACCTCCTCTCCCGTCCCCTGCATGATCTCCACCGGGATGGAGTAGATCTTGTTGTGCATCTCCACGCCGCGCCTCATCCCGTTCCTCACGCGCACCAGCAGCACACGGAAATTGGTACCTCCCAGGTCCAGGGCGAGGAAATCTCCTTTTTCTGAAACCCAAGAGAGAATCGTTAGGAGACAAGGGGCATCGTGAACCTGGCACAAAGCTGATCCGAATCTGCCCTCTTCCTGGGAGAGGACCAGAAACCAAGCCGTGGCTGGGAATGGGGATCAGCAGGTGCAGGTAGGAAGGCAATGGATGGAGAGGTTTGCTCCAGACTCGGGGAGATCACGGGTTTTCAAGCCAAGGGGCAGGCGCACACCCAAGCCACCGACGGAACTGGGAGCGCAACCCAGGACAATGGTGGTGAGGAACCTGCGGTGGCAAAAACCACAGCGAAAGCCAGGCTTTGTGTTAAGTCAAGTGCAGAACGTCCTGGAGGCTCAGCCGCTTTTCCCAGTATCATACTGGAGGTTAAAAAGCTTTGTGCCGCTCCCACCACGAAGAGGGAACTGGCCATGGCAAAGGTCCCAGCCCTTCCCTAAGCGGTGCAGATGTTGGGAGCGGTGATGCTGGCTCTTCGCCCTACGCGGGACGTACGTGGGCTTATACATATGGTACCTCACCTGTCCCATCTGGAGTTGAGCACACGTAGGTGGGCAGCATTTTCACCGTTGCCTCTGCGTGCGTCTCCTTGCCCAGCCCCTTCTCCATCTCTATCCTCATCCTTTGCTTCACCTCCAGGAGCTGCTCATGGCTCAGCTTGAGCGCCTCCAAAATCTTCTGCCGTGCCTTGTGCTGGGCGGCCAGTCTGTAGGCCACCGCCGTCACCATGGCCGCCCCTTTGCCGCTTCCATCTTCTGACCTCACGAAACGGATCTCGCAGTCCGGCAGCAGCTTCCGCACTGTCTTATGGAGGCGCCGGGCAAAGCTACGGAGGAGGAAAGAGGACCTGAGTAGGCCACCACGGGTGACGTGACCCTCTGGGATTGGAAATGAGTGGGGCCCCTTTGGGATCCGAACGGAGGTGCCCAGGGGAATATTTGGAGATGCTCTGCTTGTGCCAAGCTTTATCCCCTGCTGGCAGGAGCAGATTTGTGCTCTCTCACTCTTCTCCCCACCAGCCTTGCCTATCCTCATGGACTCACTGAGGGTGCTTCTTGTAGACGGAGCCATCCACGCCGACCGTGGACCGCAGCCGGTCCACCCCCTTGTTCTCCTTGATGCGTCGCAGCACGGCTGCCAGGGTGGCCCCGCACAGGTTGGCCGAGCGGGTGGAGACGATCTGGCAGATGCGGTGGATGGCCACACAGTCTTCATGAGATGGCTCCAGGCCCAGCTTGGTGAGGATCTCGTGGGCTTTCTGCAGCCCTTCTTTCTCCCTGCACATCAAAGAACAAAAAAGGATTCATGCCTGGAAATCCAACTTTCGCCATCTGAAGTGTCCCGGTTCGCTCAGCGGATAGCCCTGTGACGGGTCCTGTTTTCCCCCAGCACAGATGTCAGGAGATGGGCTGGGACCCCCGGAAACCATCCGGATCCTACTTACTTCTCAATAGCAGAGACGTATCTAGTCTCAAAGTGGCCGGTAGTGAGCAGATCTGGTGTGAGCTTTCCTCCAAACAAGAGCCCTTCCTTGGCCATCTTCACCAGGATGAGTCTGACCAGCTCTCCCATGTACATCCCGCTGATCATCTTCTCAAACCTGCCGACGGGGGAAGCACAAGACGTGTTTGTTTGGCTACGTGTGCCGTGAGGTGGCCACAGGTTGACCTTAAAAACACTCGGTAGCCTTCCAGGTCCAAATGCAATCTAGGCAATCTCTTTCCAGAGTAGTTTATCCCATCACTGAGAAAATAAAGCCATGTTGACATAACCATCATTCTGCAAGGAGAACTTGAAGGGGGTCTGTCAATTTGCGGAGACCCCCCCCAAATCCCGCCCATGCTGCCAGAAGCCATTTGGGGAATGGGAGATCTGTAGGACTTGGATGTGGACATTAGGTGGTGGTGTTTGCCTTGGCTGGCAGATAACTTCATCGGCCGGGGAAAGAAACGGCAATCAACACATCCACGTGAAAGGCTCATGAGGGAAGCGGGTGTTGAGCGGTCCCGTTGGGTGTACCAAACCCAAATTTGTGATACAGCCCCTATTTGCATTGGTGTAGCCGGCACGACGGAGGACGCGGTGACCTAGTTAACTAGGACGACCTCTTTGGCCCCACTAACGCCAGCGCAATGGGAGTACGGACAATGCAGAGCAAACCCCGAGCCTGAGCCGAAGCCAAGAATCTGCTTACAATTGTTTGCCGGGGTTGAGCGAGCCCATGTCTATCTCGCGGTCGAACTCCGTCCGGATGTCGTTGAGCACGCCGTCATCACCGAAGGCCCCCCACTCCATGTTGATGCACATCCGACCTTCGTCCCCTTCCACCAGGTCAATGTGCCTCATCTCCTCCATGTAACAGGCGTTGGTACCGGTACCTGAACGAAGCACAGGGAGGCGGTGAGCGAGGACGCTGCTTTTCCCTTATTCCCCATAATTAGCAACAGCCAAATGCACCACAGAAAGCGAAGATGGAAGAAAACAAACACCGGGCAATGCTGGTTTTCTCACGTGGTTATCCCCTTTCTTTTTCCCCCCAAAGACCCTGAAACCTGCAAGAAACGTGATCTCCTTCTGGAGTTTGTGAGGAGATGGACCCCAATTCTCCCCCCGCGCTGCAGCTCACCAACGATGAGGCCAACTTCACAGTTATGATCGTCGTAGCCGCAGGTCATCATGGTCCCAACGGTGTCGTTCACCACGGCCACGATGTCGATGTCGAAGTCCTGAGACGGCGGAGAGGAGAGAGATTGAGTCAGCGCGGCCAAAACAGACCGAAACATCTCTGCTGTCACGGGGGAGCCAAGATGCGGAGCCTTAAGTACCCTGTCCCAGGGACCCGTGTGCCCCCGTCCCACCGCCCCAGGAGGTGACAGACCTGCCCAACCTCTTACCCCTCTTTTCTTGATGGACTTGCGCAGCATCGACACCACATCTTTCCCCTCCACGCTGCTGCATTTGAATCCCTTCGTCCACGTAACGAGGATGCTCTACGGAGAAACACCAAGAAGGAACGCTCGGAGGACAGACCCACCAAGCCCTCAAGGGCTCCCCGGTGCAAGGCCAGGGCTGGCGGGACCCACAGCACCGCAGGTGGGTCCCTCCCCGTTATCAGCTTGCGAGCTGCGGTATCGGCAACGAATTCCGCATCTCCGC
>NW_009219139.1:33437-33920 GCF_000690835.1 Fulmarus glacialis
ACGCGAGTTGCTCGTTGTTCCTGCCGGCAGGAGGGAACGTGATTCCCGTGACTGGATTTTATGGAGCCCTGGAGCAAAAGCTGTTCCCGAGCGAAGGGAGAGCTCCTTGACCCAGACCCCGTGGGATGGGGGTCTGACCGTCCCCCGCTGCCGGAGGCACCGGCTGTGTCGCGGTCACCCGGCCGGAGGCTGCGCTGAGCCTCGGGGGAAGGGAAAGGACTCGATTGCATTCAAAACCTCCAACCCTAGAGCCCCAGATGCCTTAGCGAGGCAAACACCCGCCCTGCCTTACAGATGGGGAAACTGAGGCACAGCGAGAAGCAAACTGGACGAGGTCACCGGGGACAGATGCTTCCCCTCCCAGCTTCTTTATTTTTTTTTCTTTTTACAGCCCTCGCTACTACCACAAGGAAAGCGCTAAAGCTTCTTCCTCATCACTTTTGCTGAATCGCTCAGGCACGAGAGCGTGACTTGCCCCATCCC
>NW_009219140.1:0-2696 GCF_000690835.1 Fulmarus glacialis
AACCTTAATGATTCTATGATTCTAGGTACAAGTGATCAATTCTTCCACTTGGCACGATTTTTTTTTTTCTCTTTTGGTGATGACTGCATCTATGAAGACAAAGCGAAAGTCTCTGATAATTTCACTCCTCCTTTGTAAGCATTTACAGTAGTTCTTAAGTAGTGAGTGCTCTGAATTATTTTTTAGCAAAGTGTACCATAAGCATTAATCTGTATAATCATGCCATGAACTAGATTGTGTGCAAATTACACACAGGATTTCGTAATGACAGAAACACTGTATTACAAATTTTGAAATAAACTTCTACTATGCCTCAATATGGATTGAAATTATATCTGTGAAAGTTACATGTCTGGGTGCAGGTAAATTACTGATGGAGAATTATTTCTTATCATCAGTTCCTCTGGGGTGATCAGTCGACCAGATTTTACTGTGTTGGTCAAAGCTGAAACAATGAGCCAGTTTGCTCTTGCCTTCTTAGGGTCCTGAAGGCAACATGGAGAATTTCTTGCTAATTGATGTTAAAGAGGAATTACAGTGATGGAATGAAGTGCCTGTGAAAGTTTCTGACTGTACCTTCAGGACAGGTCAAAATCTTCAACAAGCCACACAGCTGGAGAACAGACTCTCCATGACTTTTGTAAACACTGAAGAAAAAGCTGGTGCTAGACCAAGCTGAGCTCCTCTAGCTGGGCTGCCTTTTACTTCTGCCCTATGCTTTGGCACTTCTTTTGGCTGGTGTGTGTTACCCCAGCGTGACCCCTGGCACGGTACAAAGAAGGGTGCACACCGATAACCACACCTCTGTCTTTATCTGCTGATGCAGCAGTTGCTCTTGCCACCGTGGTTGGCAGTGGGGCTTGTAGGTGTGCTATCGCCTTTAGGTGGGCGACCTGCAGAAGGGAACTGGATGAGAAGCTGGAGGTCAGAGCTGATACGGCTAATATGGACTGGTCCACCTTTACTGATTAATGTGTTACAGAGTAAGAAAGGAGTAATCTGTCCTTACTGGTTTTGTTGACCTTTACAGATTCTTTGCTTTTGTCTGTTTCCTTGTGCCCTTTTAACAACACTTAGTGGTTTAATACCTGGGATACTGCTGTGCTTTGCAAAACATCAAAATAGAAAGAAAACAATTCCTATGTTTTCCAAGTAAATTAGAGGTTTCCTTGAACCTGCCGAATTCTTTATATTCTGATAAACCTAGGTTTTACTGTTTTCTGAGTATTTTATAAAAAGAAAGGATTTAACTGCTTAGTTTACATAAATGAAATCACAGACCTTGACAAATAGTTTATTGTAATTGCTACCTTTCTTTTGCCATTAAGAAAACAAAAGTCATGTAACAATGATAATATGGTTACATTCTTCAACCTTCATTTTCAAAGATGAGTTTCATTGCTAGATAATAACAAGAATTTAAGTTTACAGGGCTGATTGTAAAAATTGTTTTCTTTATAATGAGATAACTTTTGAGACTACCTTCTTACGTTAATACATATAAAACAAATGATACATGTTTTCCAAAGAAACTCTAAGTTAAGGAATTATTTAACACTTTTGGGTACTTGGTAACATGAGCTTTGTAGGTATACAAAATTTGCATCCAGAATACATTTTCTCAGGACAGTTGGTATGTAGTTGAAACCTGGAGAGGTACCTCATGTTTTTTTAAACTATGTCCTTAAATTGGGGACTTTCAAGGCAAATGAAAACTAATATTACTTCCTTTTTTTCTGTAGGATCTGTTTTCTGGAAACAGTTTTTAAAATTGACCAAACTATAACAATTCTCTCCATAGGGAGATAATTTTTGTGACATCTATCTACAACGACTGATATTTTTGCTTGCGCTTTGTTTTTGTACCATACTCTTCTCATATAATGGGATCTCAAGTAAATTGTAATTTCTTTATAATCTCTGATGGGGACAAGAAAAATAATTGAGACAAAAACTGGATAAAACTGTAATGAGAAACTCATTGTTAAAAGTGCATGGGCTGAAATGCTGGCACAGGGTTACCAAAGTGGAAAATCCCTATTTAATGATGCACATAGTATCTTTGCCAAGGTGGGCACTGATGTAATCCCATAGTCTTTGTGTTCAGAGCTGTTCTGAAAAGGCAGTGACCTCTCGTCTTTTGTTGTAAAAACTGGTTCTGAAGCAATCTGAGGCTGCTAAGGAAATAAATATTGAGGAAATCAATCCTGAAAGAACAGGAACTTTCTGCCTGCAGAAAGTTAGATATTAAAAGATGTTAGATAAGTTGCGTTGTGTAGAGTGTGTCCTTTTATTAACCTGAGTCATGTGGTGTGTAGTTGTTGGTTGTGGTCAGCAACGACCCTTTGGTTTTGTTTTGTTTTTTTTTCTTTTTCCTTTTTTTTAACCCTGTAGGACTTAAGAATGCAGTGGGACAATAAAATATTGTGTAATAAAAACTGCGTGTGCATAGTAGCTGCTTGTGATTTTGTCCTGATGGCTAGGTGTCTGCTGATGGTATGAAGGTAGCGGCTAAACTCTAAAGCCAAATATTACTCCTGAGTAATGGTTTGTATCGGGTAATCTCAATGATACTAATCATGGGATGGTGCTGGCTCTGTTTCTGAAATATGACTGCCTTGCTGTAAGAAGTTGATAGCCTTGTCTCATAAAGATCCCTTTTGCATGGTGACAGAAAGGACACAACTTTTTCCTGG
>NW_009219140.1:2716-19732 GCF_000690835.1 Fulmarus glacialis
GGATCATGTTCTACAGCTGTTACAAAGAAAACTGACAACAAACTCTCTGTGTGACCTCTTGGGTGGTGCTGCTTGAAAGTGCATCCAGGGCTGCCTCAGCGGCACTACAGATTTCCAACCACCTTGACACAAACTGGTTTTTGGGGCTCTGAAAGCTGCAGGTTTGGGACACATGCCGGAGGTGGACTAGTGGTCCTTAATAGACATCCGCCAGCCTTCCTGAATTTAATCCTCATACTGCAAAAGACAAACACTCATGTATAGATGTTAGTACACTGCTGCACACAGATCCTCTTGCCATGCGTGATCTAACATGTCATCTCACTGATACTCCTCTTCCAGCAGGTACAAAACTCAAGAGCCTTTGGAGAAACCTACCCCACTTTCCGTCCTAAAAGCAGTATCGGTGCCACCTCCTGGCAAACCTCCCAGTATAGTACTACCTCAGTTCATAGTTAGGTCATATTTAGACGATGATCTTCATACTCTGCATGGATTAAAAACTAAAGTAACTCAGTTATTAAAAAAAAAAATTAAAAAAAAAAGCTGAGATTCTTCTGAAAATATTAGTTCTCTGCTAAGTAAAACTCCATCTTTTGCTTAACAAATGGGCTTTTCTGATCCATGCCTGCAGTGTAGCTTGTGGAGATGGAAAGTGTTCATTGAAAATGCAAATTATTTTGAGTGAAGAGAGGCAGTCACTTAGGAAAAAATGTATGCCCAAACCTCCAGACCTGGCTTCAGGCTAGTAGTTCAAGGACACATATAACTTGTTCAAGAGTTACTGTTTGACAATTTACAGGGCCTGGTCAAGACATTAGAACTCTTCAGTATGTTGAAACATTCTGTCTTCTCTAATGTATAACAACAACCAGCATCAGGTGTTTTAGCTGCAAGAAGCAAGGCCTTCGGCAGTTATGTGATTCTCCATTTATAAGAAAAAATCGAATCTATTTGTAAGAAAAAAAACCCCAAAAACCCAAAGAAGCCCTCTTACAAAACAAACCCAGTAGTGATTTGTTGTTTAATATTTGCAACTGTCTTTTATTTTTTCTATGATCCTGAATTTGGTCTGCATTGATTTCTTACTTGACATCTGATGTGCAGTTATTTCTGGGCTGTATTTCTAGGAAGACTTGCTGACATGTAATTGCAGGATATGGAAGTACTAACTGCTTTTATTTCAAAACAATATACAATACAGCACTTTCCACAAATCAGTGAATAAGTTATTCTAGCCATCTTTTTGCAGCCATTTTGGGTGGAATCAAGTCAAACACAAGAAGACTTTGGCCTAGTGAGAGAGTAGATTCTTCACTCAGCTAATGTCATCAGATGAAAAGGCTCCAGATTGTTCACTGTAAGAAGGAAAGATCAAGATTTAATTTTTAGAACTTGTTTTAGCAGCATTTGGTATTACACTTCTGTCCTTTGTCATATACATAATGATAACAATGCAGAATTAAAGATACGCAGAGATTAGAATATTTGGGTTTTTTTCTACTGGAGCATTCAGAACCATGATATTATAGCATCCTCATTCAGATGGAAGGATGTCCACAAAGCCATATTGAAATGAGAACTTGTGTTGTTCTTGTCTTACTGATACCTTCCTTCCCTCATTCCCTCTGAGATGCTCCTCTTCTTGTTCCATGTCACAACTGGCGGGTGTCTCATCACAGAGAGTAGATCCTCTCCCATGTTGAAGCTACTTTTTGAATAGGTTTGCCATAAGAAATGTGGGATTTTGTTTTGGCAGGTAGTATTAGACCTAAATCAGACTAAAGTAGTGTCCAGTCATTCATTTCCTGAGGTGAAACAATTCAGTAATTCCTGCCACCTCTGCGGATGAATGAGATTTTGCATAAATCACGGTGGAAATCAGCAGAAAGCAGTTTCAAGCTAGTAGGCAATTGCACTGCCAGGGAGATTTCATCTTAAAGAACTTGCTGACAGCTTAGGCTGAAGCAGCTTTTGTTTTTTTTAAAATACCAAGTCAAAATGGAACAGAGTCAGAACAGACACAAGCACTCCATTTTGTTTCAGATGATTCACCTAAATTTTGTACTTGTATCATCAAAAGATGTTTCCATTTTATCAAAATGTTTTGATGAGCTCTTCTTTTAACCCTGCCATCTGAATTACTAAATCTTAATTACAATATCCTGATTTAGTTGCCAGAATATTATTGATAGCTAAATGGATACAATGAGGGAATTCAGACAACAGTAACCTTCCGTGTGGAGCTTTTATGAGCCTAAGGAGTGTTAGATGGTTTTGGTATTCCATGCACTTTGAATTTCTAGCTCTTTTCCTACTTTAAATCATGTAATCTCTTTGGATTTCAGTGCAGCTCAGTGAACTGGTACCAGCTGAGAATTTGTCTCAGCGTATTTTATAATTTGTCCTGTAATAAATGTCCTGTAATATAATAAACAATAATTCATTCAGGAACATAGAGTTCGTAACGTTCTTTTCTCTGTAAAGAAGTACAACTGTTGATTTGAGCAACAGTGCAGTGATGCAAACAGGGGAGCATTAGTCATGTGAGTAGCAGGCCCACTGAAAGAAAATGCATTTATTTTCCAAAGCGAGCGTGCTCATTATGATTCTCTGTCAATAGCATTGCTGCCTTATTTCTCAGCTTCATCATCAAATCCAACTAATGCCCATATAGATGTGGTTAAAATGATGTATGCTTTTGGAAGGAGTGTGATATCTAAATTTGAGAACTGCTGCTTTAAGAAAGTCTTTTTTTCTTTTTTTTCCACTAGTTTGCTTATGAAACAAACAGCCATCACCAGAAGATTCCTTTTCCTATTTCTAAAATAGAGATAATGGATTATAGAAATGAAATCTTACAGAAGCTTCTGATGGATGGGTATGACTGCATACTGTATGATGAGACACATGATCTTGGTGAAATTTATGATGAATCTGCCCTGTTTTATCTGCTGATTTGAACTGCATACTTTATTTTTCCAAAAGTGTGGGGTTGGAGGTTTTTGGGTTTGGTTTTGTTTTGTTCTTTAGTAAGACAGTAATGAACTGGAATAACACTGCCCAATATCTGAGCTGGAAAGCCCAGATGGGAAATGAAAAGTGAAGAAATTAAAAGTCCTTGGAGAGAAGTTCTAATGCCTTTGTGCCACCAAGTGAAATGCACACCAAAAAAAAAAAAAAAAAAAAAAGAAACAATTATTTTAATTGAATACGAGTGCAGGTTGAGCAACACAAAAACTTTTAAGTTCAGCTTGCTTTTTTTATAAACATTCAGATACACGGTAGGTTTTGTGATTACTCTCAGGATTATGAATTCTGTATTTTGAAGTAAAGGTGATAATTTTTCCAGAGGTGTAAAAGATTATTATCATTTTATAGATGAAAAGAGAGAGGCTAAGTGACATACCTGTGGTTACACAGAAAGGCTTCAGTGGCGTTGGCTGGAGATGGTGTGGTATACTTTCACCGAGGTGTACTCCCATGATACCTCTACACCCCGTGGCCGATGGAAAATCTCCTCTTCTGAGCTGAAGGTCAGAGGGGTACAGGCATCTTAGTCTCAAAACACTTCATGTTACAGGAATAAACTATCAATATGTTTTGCAGTAAAGCCTTCTGGCACTCTCCCTTGTCACTGTTACACACTTAAAACAGAAAAGAGCACATAAAAATGAAAGCTGCTGTACTGAAAACATTTGAGTCCTCTCCTTAAAAGCATGTCAGGGCAGAGCAAGTTGATACACAGGACAGTATGGAGACTTTCTTTGAAACAGTTCTTCCTCTGTGAGGAGGAGTTGGAGACCTTGCTGGCCCACAAGGCATGGAGAAGTCATTTCAATCATCAGGATACTCATATGGGTCACAGCTGGGTGAAACTTTTTGATCTAGATGTTTTTTGAGTAGAGCATATGTATCTGTCTTTCCAGCATATTCGGTTTAAAAGAAAAGAGAAAAAGAGTGGGGAGGAGGGAAGAGTTGTCCCTTTGGCAATTTCACTATGAAACAAAACATCTTTTTTTTTAAGATTTGAAAGATTTTTTTTTTTTGTTTGAAATTTATTTTGCTTTGGTTATAAATGTTAAAAGGAGTTGTAGAAATCAAAACAAGTGATTCAGGTCAGCTATAAATTAAGTTTGTACTTCTTGTTGTTGCATTTACATTTCATATATCTGCAAACAGGTTTGGGTTTTTTTTCTGGCTTCCGGCAAACTGAAGGTGCTCTTCATTGCATCTAACAACATAACAGGAGTGTAGAAAGGGCCACAGTAAAACTGCTTGAAAGATGTAGGCAGGATAATTTCTGCAGAGTATTGAAAAGGAGGAGTAAGAACTTGAGATGATGTTAAAGAAAACAGAGCACAGAATACATAGCTGAAGAATAGAGCTGTCTCTATTTGGCAAGGGAATGCCTCAAGAAAATGGTGTAATAGTAAGAAAACGTAGGTGACGATTCTGTCCTCAGTTACAATAGTTTCATAACGGTGTCATTTGCTTGGGTCTGAGTCACTAGTCTTACTGTTTTCACGTGGATTTCCCCTCCTGCCCCAGCTCAGGATTTACTCTTGAGACGAATCTCATTCCCTGTTTATGTAAGTTCTTGTGCTAGCAGCAGGAACTCTGCTGTTCTGAACCAGGGATTCGCCTTTTATTTTAAAATGTTGACAAGAAACAGATGCTCAGCTGGTGTAAAACCTGGACATCGATTTCAGTGCAGTCTGGATGATGTATGCACTGAAAATGTGGTCCAAGGTCAGTAACAATATTGACAGAAAGAGTACCCATTCAAAGTAAATATTAAAGATAAGTTAGCATTGCAGGCACAGTAATATTTAACACAAACTGTTGACTTTTTTTTTTTTTTTCTTCAGTAGAGCATAAGCTTTATCCATTCATCCAGACCTACTGTATGTTCAGGTATGTAATCATTATTGCAGCTGATATTCAGTGAAAGGTTTTCATAGCAACAAGGCAGTGTATGTTGATCAATTTATGGATTGTGTTGTGTGGTTAATTTATTTGATTCTTTCACAGCTTAAGTTATAGCATGTGAAAAAAAAAAAAAAAAAAAGGTTTAAAATTCATATAACACATACCAGAAGCAGTGAGTGTGAGTCATTTGTTTGCTACATTGATAATAGCATCCACTTAAATACGAGGACAGAGTCAGGATTAATAGTGACGTTTTGATGGAATATTGCTCCCAGTCTAAGCAAGAATAAATATTCTGCTGTAAAACGAAGCAGATATTCTCTAAGTGCTTATCAGCTTTATTGCTTCTTGCAACCACAAGTAAAGGACAAACCTTTGTTGCTCTTTTATGATACTTTACATATGCCATAACTGCATATCACAGCTGTAATTTGTAATTCTCAATGTCATTTTGAATTAATAGTACTTGTAACAGTACAAGTGTATATCAGTGATATGCCTTGCGGTACTTTATAAAACTAATTATACATCCTTTATGAAACATATCCTAAAGAATGATTTTGTGTTTTTTAGGATGATTTGGATTTATCAGACTTTTTATTTCATTTTCTTACTTGCTTCCGTTTACAGTGGTAAGTGAATATACAATTCCTAAGATAGGCACACAGAGTAACGCAACTCTTCTAGAAGGGGAGATGATTAGTAACTGCAGTCTGGTCCCCAGAGAGCTGTCTTGATTCTGCTGGGTGGCACTCAGTTAGGTTTGGGTAACTCACATAACTCTATTGCCTGACGTGGAACTTTCTAACGGGGCTTTACTGACATTGTCCTGCCACCACACCGTGCCGTCACCGTGCACGGGACCACGCTACGGGCAGTTTTCTCTATCGGACTGAGGCTGCATCCAGCTCGCAACCGTGAGATCGGCGTGATGTTCAGCACCCTACACCCAACAGCCGGGTTAGCAGCTTTAGCAGCAGCTTGGGAAGGGAGCCCGTTGCGGTTGATGGTGGGTGCAGGAGGCGGAGTGGCGCCCCGTGCTTCTCGGCTGACTGTGCTCCAACCTGGTTCCCCCCAGCACGAATCTGAGCTCTCTAAAGTTAGCAGCAAGGCGTGCTGGCTGCCGGAGGCTCGATCCGGCAGCGCTGGGGGGAGCTGGCCGCCCCTTCCCGGCTGCGGAGGAGCCTCAGCCCGTTCCCCTGGCGCTGCCCGGGGGGCAGGAGGCAGCACTGATGGCCACCCAGCCCGGCAGCCTCACTGGGGACAGCAGCTGAGCTTCAGAGCCAACATCTTTTTTTATTGTTTTTAAATAAACAAACCCCACCAACCTTCTGTCTTATTACACATTGCCTTTGCGGGAAATTACCGATTTAAAAAGTACCTGTGGAACACCCGCGTACCATCATGCTTGCAAGACTATTGCAATAAGTGTGAATAACTCCAGAACCAATTGGTTTACATAAATTGTTTTTTAGAACTCTCTTGATAGGCTGGAAAATTAGTGATTGTGTATGTTTTTCAATGTCGGTCTGTGTTAATGATTTACCTTGTTCAGTGAGCAAAAGTCAAACTAGAAAAATTGCATTGCATTTCCCTGAAGTTCCCTGTGCTGATAAATTATAACTAAGACCTAACACAGGTTTACGCTCAGTAATTTATTAACTGTTTTCTCGGAGGACAATTAGGTAACTCAGCTTTTTAGCAAAATCTGTTTGATAAATGTAGTATTATTTAAGGAAAATTTTACATGGATTGAAATCTCAGCAAAACTAAAATCTTGGAACATTTCTGAGGCCTCAGAAACGTATTTTTATTAAAGTATTCAGAACTTAGTTTTGAATAGTTTAGGCATAGTTTTACATGGTACATAGTTTTACAGCACAAATCAATTTTTTTGTGGGTGTTAATTTACACTAGAAGAAGGTAAATAAGATCCAAAATGTCTAATACAACAAATAATTGCAATATTCTTTTTTTTTGACTTTAGAATTCGCTTAGAGTGTTCTAAGTAATAGAAAATGTTTTTCTGTTAATGACAAAGTTGGGCGGAGAAACTCTACTGAGAATAATAAATACCAATTTTTAGAGAAAGATCTTGAAAGTATACGTACCAGAAAATTTGGATGTTTATAAAGTACAAATTTTGTATTAACAAGAAATTAACCTTTAAAAGATATTAGCATATCTTGCACATGTATCTAATAATTCCTTACTTTTTCCTTTTTTTGGGTAAATTATATATTTTACCCATGTGCAGGAAACATAGAATTACCTAAGTATAGTTTATAATCACATTAACAAATACAATCGACTTGTAATATTTCAAAACTGTAAAATCCAATATGATTGTTCCACTTGTTTTCATTTTAAATAGACTTTGATACAGCACGATAGCTCTATAGTAACAGATTAAGCAGATAGATGAAATGTTTTCAGTTGGGTTTCCTCCCATTCTGTAAAAATACAGTATTTTCTCTTTATCTTTTAGCTAAGAAAAAGCACTTTTGTAGATACAGGAATAAAAATCAGCGTATTTGCCGATTTGCTACCCCTTTGCAGAGCAAAATACAAGAAGAGAGTGAGCCCATCTGCAAAGCCATCCGTCTTGTGTGTTTTAACACGGAGATCTTACAAATGCCTTCATTTTGAAGGATGGGAACAGGTTGCTGCTTAGGTATCTTCGTTGCACAGCTCTGCAGCGTGAGTGGGTTTCATTACAGAGTTCAATATGAGATTGATGATGAATTCCTGCAGATGCGAGGCGGTAGTTGAGCTCATTTTTACTTTGGACAGTTCTTGAGACACTACTCCTGCAACAGTATTTTCTTCATTGTAAAGCAAGTCAGAGGGGGTTCAAGGTGCAGTGTGAGGGAGGAGAAGGTTTATAACATTCTGGGAGCCATTGAAGCTATGAACAGTGGCACTGCCTGTGACTCTGGCCTTGGAGCATCCCTAAACAAAATAGAACTGTCTTCACATACAACTTTCTAACTCTTTTTGGTCTCTGCACTTCCTTCTCCTGTTTTCCTCTTAATGGTGCTCCGTACTGGTCTCTCTCAGCAGATGCTTCTGCCGCTCCTGAGATCTGCCCTGAGAAAGTCCCTTCCCTCTCTGCTGTGCAGATCTGCCTTGTGGCCCATCCTGCAGCTCGGGCTTCTGCCTCGGCTCAAGCCGCCCTGCTCCAGCATCGGGTACGAGGCAGGGAACGGCGGGGAGACACCCCAGAGAGTTTTATTTCTGCTGGAGAGCAAAGACGAGACTCTCGGAGGAACTGTGCTACTCACCCCCCTCACCCTCTTCTCCTGCCAAAGGACTGTATTAAAAGCAAGGCCAATGGCAAAGAGGAGCAGTGGCTTCACCCTCTCCTGGTAAACTGTGTGCGCTCCCATCTCTAATAATTTACGCATTTTGTTATTCCATATCAGAATGTGTGACTCAAATCTATGAAAATACATACTTCCAAGGAGGAGACCTCACTACGGTTATTACACCAAGTGCCAATTACTGCCAAGTAGTGTGTACTTACCATCCTACCTGTCTGCTCTTCACCTATTTGCCAGCGGCATGGACTAAAGATCCTGCAAAAAGGTAAAATGTTCATGTTCATGTGGCTTTTGCTGGTCTCCTGTGATACTTTTAGGAACTTGGTAACATTTTGACAGAACACAGGCATACAGGGAAAGCGATAGGATTGCCATGGAAAACAACGTCATGTATCTTTAAAACTGGTGATCTAAAAGAGTAATTGCTTAAATTTGAAAGATGAAATTTGGTAATGCGCAATCTTTCACACTTGCATACCAACCCTTTCAAGGAAACAGAACTGACTCCCTCCTCTGTGCCACATATTTATTGTTGAGGGACAATGTGAGCAATTTCACAACTCCAGTGGTCCCCTCTACTGTCCTCCTCTCTCTTTAGCATATTTGTCTAACAATTAAGAACTTCAGTAGCCTGAGAGGATGAGGTTGTCCTCCCTCTCTATACCCACTGCGTTTCTGTCCTCCAAACCCTGGGCTCTGCTTCTTGCTTTAATGAGACCTCTTGGAGCTCCCACATACACCAAGTAATCTCATCTGCCACCAGTGGCAACAAAGCAGATGCAGCTCTACCCGATCTTTCTCCAAGTTGCACTTGTTGTCTAAATTTTAATGTTGAGGGATATTGGACGGCCTGCATTTCACCTGTGAAACAATTATGAAAGTCTCTGTTGTACTGCAAAAGCTGTGAATTGCTTCATTTTAAACCACAGGTTTTCCTGCTACTTAAAAGACAGCGATACAGAAATGCTGCCGAAAGTGGATATGGAAGGAGCTGTCTCTGGACATTCCTTAAAACAGTGTAACATCCAAATTAGTGGTAAGATACGGTTGTTCACATATATGCATTTTATGCCCTGTATCATGTAGCAGATGTTAGAAAATTAACATTTCGAAACCAGGAATAGAATCAGGGAAGCAGCCAAGCAGTGATTTGTATGTTCTTTGCCAGATCTCTTTTAAACACAGCTTACAAAATCTTCCACTGGTTTTCACCCTTCAGCCCCAACTATCCATCACCGAGGCTCCCCAGACGAGCTAACAGGGAAATTATGCTCCTGCAGTCACTGTTTCATTTGCTAGAGGCAGATGGGAGCACATGCTTTAACTGGTAGCTCCAGTTCTAAAGATTAATTTACTATTACAATTCCACTCCAGCAAGCTGCTCGTACGATGTGTGTGACCCTGCTTTACAACTTTGTAGAGCAGGTGCCCAGCAAAGCAGATGTGCATAGTCACAAAGTGATGGTGCTACCTTCATGATTCTGTGTAATAATTTATTAGCAGCCCTATCTTCTAGTGTATGTATGTGGGCTATGCACAGAGTCTTAGTGTCCACATGCCATACCTGTGAGTTATCAGCAGGCATATTTAAACCCTATTAAATGTGTTGTTTTAAATATGTTTTAAACCTGTACCATCATAATGATGTAATTAAGAGGAGATCAGCTTTAAGCATAGCATGGTACTGCAGAAAAACAGAATAAGGAAGAATATATTTATTCACTTCCTGACTTTGAGGCCGAAGAGAGTCTTATGGATGTCAGGCTAACTCTTTAGTTTTATTGGTATAGCACCTCAATATGGCAGGGCTAAATGGGTCTTACTTTACGCAAGTTCTCTACTGCAGCTATTAACAAATCAGTTGTGCTTGCTTTTGCTTGCCACTTGCCTTTCAGAGCAGTCAGGACTTTTAAAAGCCCTTTCCTGCCAACGTCCTGTTGCATTTATGTTTCTGAGTAGCTTTGGCCCAGCAAAATAGATTTCAGTGGGATGTTGTTCTTTATGCTGTGTAGACTAATTGATATCACTGGAATTACTCTAGAATCAGACTAATGTCTGAAAAGAAAATCCACCCATATATGTTTAAAAACCCCACCAATGGTTGGCTGACTCATGTTCTGCGAAGAGACCCCACTGACCGTGAGGCAAAACCTGCATCCTGCATGGGGGAAAGCTATTTCAAACCCCACAGTCCCAGTTCTCTAAATCTCTGACTCAAATGGGAGATGTCTGTTGCTTCTGAGGACAGAATTTGCCTTTTAAACTGCTCTATGAATTTGGAAATGGGAAAGTATGTTTCAGTGTTAATCCTGAGTTCTTGCTTTGATTAATGTCATCATGGTCTCAGCCATAGTGGTTAGAGCTCCTCTCTCGTGTAGGCAGAGGCACTGTCAAAGTCTGCCAGTTTTTTCTTCTGCCATGCGGTACTATACTATACCTATGCTTCTGATTTTGTTACGTGTGAAGTATGATGTAAGTGAAGTGAGCATGGGACGTGGAATCTGGGTTATGAGGGCTCTGTCATACGAGCTGCTATCTTTTGGGCAGTTTGGGGTGCAGGGTGGGGAAAAGAATAGAAGCATGTTTTCAGAACTTGGTCTTTCTTTTTTCACAGCTTGCAGCCCAGATGTCCACATAGGACTGGATATGGAAGGGAAAATTTATGATGTTACTATGGCTGACAGCTATCAGCAGTGCCAAAAAAGATGTACCAACGAAAACCATTGTCATTTTTTTACATATGCCTCAGAAACATTTCACAATGCAAGCTTTCGGTAAATACAGGTTTGATCCCTTTCCTTGGTAAATACAGGTTTGATCCCTTTCCTTGGACAGTGCTGCGCTTTAGTAGAGTAAATCTCAGAGCGGTCTAAGGTGCGAGAATTTATTCCAGGAAGTAATTTTTCCTTGATTTGTCATCCTTACAATGTTTATTCAAACTTACAGATAGGAAAATGTCTCTAGTAAATTGGCTTTCATTTGTCCATCATAGCACTGAAAAAAATGAAAATCCTCTGGAGGTATTGAAATGCAAATTATATTGGTAGGTATGCAGCATTATTGCTCTGTTAAATCTTGCTCTGCTTATTGCTCTGAAAATAGCATTATCAGAGCATCCAGAGAAATTCTTTCATTTTTATCAGGCCTATTTTTGAGCTGTTAGACTGCTCAATTTTACCAGTTGAACGTTGTTCAGTTAGCTCTGTTCCTTATTTGAAGATTGTTCTGGAGATTGGAGATTGCTCTGCCCCATGGCCAGAACATGCACCATGGTAGGAATTATGGGACCAAGGAAGATGGCCTGTTGTCTTACCACTTTCTTTATTCTTTGTCACTCAGTAAAAAATGCTTCTTGAAACATACCAGTGTAGGAACTCCAACCAGCATAAAGGTGCTTGACGAGGTTGTGTCTGGATTCTCTTTAAAGCCATGCCAGCTTTCTGAAATAGGTAACTATTTAAAATCTCTGATTCAGTTTAGTTTTAAGGGTTATGGATGACGAGGTGCAGTCTATCTCTGATATGTATAAATGTTTCATTATGTAAAATAATTCTAATATAAACTTATTCTTGCAAAGATAGTTAGTACTCTCAGGCACAAAGGAGGTTCAGATCTTTCTAATTTTTCCATTTTATCATTTGTCTTACAAAAACAGTTGCCTACTTTGAAGATCTAAAGAATCCTTTCGTAAGATTAGCTTGATGAAATTGCATGTTATTTTTGTACCATGGATGCAAAAATGAAAGATAAAATCCCATCAAGATCAAAGATCAGGAGGAATATAAAGCTTTCTAAATTCCATTTGTATACTGTGTATACACTTAAAATTGTTCCCTCAGGACCCACGGATGGATCTTACCAGGTCCCATGGACTTGTGCACCTTCAGGTTCCTTAGATGGTCTCGAACCTGATCTTCTACAGTGGGTGGCTCTTCATTCTCCCAGTCCCTGCCTTTGCCTTCTGTGGCTCCCGCAGTGAGGCTTGAGCACTTGCTGGTGAAGACTGAGGCAAAAAAGTCATGGAGTACCTCAGCCTTCTCCATATCCCGGGTAACCAGGTCTCCCGTTTTCTTCCAGAGAGGGCCCACATTTTCTGTAGTCTTCCTTTGATCCCCGACATAGCTATAGAAGCTTTTCTTGTTGCCCTTGATGTCCCTGGCCAGATTTAATTCTAACAGGGCTTTAGCTTTCCTAACCTGATCCCTGGCTTCTTGGACAATTTCTCTGTATCTCTCCCAGGCTACCTGTCCTTGCTTCTACCCTCTGTAGGCTTCCTTTCCTGCTTATGTTTTTTTAAAACCTCGTCAAATTAACATTAAGCTCTACCTCTCCCTTTTACTGTTTTTCCGTTTCTGTAGTAAGAGGTTCTCAGTATGTTTCTATAACTCATTGGGTAGTGTTGACTTGGCTGCTGTACTTTCTCAATAGCTGAAATTCTCTGCTACCACCAAGTCCTGTGTTTTGGATCATTTCACTGTTTTTATTGTCTTTACAGCCTGATAGTTTCCAGAAACACGCTCCATGCCAGTGCTTCCCTTTTTCCTCTTTTTATTGTGGCTCTGGGATTTTCAGTAGGACTTCAAGAGTATCTTTGGAGAAGGCAACTCATTCTTCTCTTTCTAAACATGCAAATAACTTCTATATACATAGTCTGGTTCTGTGAATTATCCTGCCAAGCTTCTGTTATGTTATTTTGGTCATGTCAGAGGGCAGACTGTACATTACTCCTGCTTATTCTGCCTACTTTTCAAATAACATTTAATAAAGTGTTAAGAGGATCATCCCATTATTTTTCTTTTAGTCTTCCCACGATCCTCTAAGATATGCCTATTACCTTAATTATTTAATCTTTACCTAGATTACCATGATTTATTCCTAACTGTGGATTTGTACACTGATCTTCACTGTTCCTAATTTAAAGCCTTCTCTATTAGATTAGCAAATCTGTATTCTAACATGTCATTTGTTGTCTTCTCTATATGAACCTTATCCCTGCTCAGTAGTCCTCTCCATGAGTTCTTGAGAACTAGTTTTTGGTTAAAATGTGGTGCTACCTTTCCAGTTATATCAGTCACAAAGGAAGGAAAATGTGAATAAGGATAGAAATGAATTATCTATAAACCTTATATTCTGACGACATAATAAAATGTTTGGAATTTTGGTATTTTGTTCTTGTTTCATACAGATTGTCAAATGGACATTTTTGAAGATCAAGAATTTTCAGGAATGAATATTACAAGTTTTTTGACTCCTGATATCTCTGTCTGCCAAACTATTTGCACATATTTTCCAAAGTGCTTGTTCTTTACATTCTTTACCAGGGAATGGCAAATAGAATCCCAAAGGTGAATATGACAACTAACTTTAATTCTCTAAGTAGATTTTTTTTTTTTTTTAAAAAAGCACACAGTCTTTTTTTAACCACTATTTTCTTAGACTTATGGAAATTTTTGTTAAAAGGTTATTTTCAGTAAAGCATAGCTTTTTATTTTTTGTATTCGTAAGTTTATAATTTCCTGTGGGCATTTCATCTGTTCTCCATTGTGATCAGGGGTTTTGTATTGCAGCTGCATATCTGGTGTTAATCTGAAGTGTTATACACATCAAAGAGACAGTGAGCCTCCAGATTGCTCTAATGACTTAAAACTGAATTTTATGAAATTATCAAGAGAGTCATCTGGTTTCCTAGCAGTATTAAGTTAGTTACTTGAAAAGATTTTTGATAAAGGTAACAGGTTTAAAAATGTTTCTATTGAGCTTCCTTCTTCTATACTTAGTAGTGAGAATAGTTAAAGACCTACATTCCACACAAAAGAGAAGAATAAAATTTCAAAGGAATTTCAGGGAGAAGCAAAGCTGAGATGGCATATATCATTGAAAGTCACCTCTTCTACCTATGTATAAATACTGTACAACCTTTAGTAGTACAGTCATATGCCACTTCACAAAACTACAAAAGCCCCCTCAATTTAGTGTGAACTAGTGAACTTAGTGAATGCATTTTTATATGAAATACTTTTATAGATAGAGACTTGGAAGAAAAAACACATTTAAGAAAGAACCTTCCCTTACCAGTACCTAAACAATCAATTTTAGATGTGAGCACAGATTTAGTTATTGTAAAAAATTTTTCATTTTAGAAATCTTTGCCTTCTGAAGACATCAATAAGTGGGATACCAGAGGCACTTATATCACGAGAAAATGCTGTATCAGGCTTTGGTCTCCTAAATTGCAGAAAATCCTTTCCTGGTAAACAATAAATTACATTAAAAACACTAATTTTGAACTGATCAAATTAACAGACTTTCTGATGCTTGGAATGCACTCATTCTTACAGCCTGCAATTCTCGCACTTACATGCATATGAATTTTTTGGGAGATGAACTCAATGTCACTTATACTAAAGGACACAGAGCCTGTCAGCAGGTTTGCACAGATGTGATCCGCTGCCAATTTTTTACCTACTTTCCCCTCCAAGATTCATGCAATGAGGAAAGGTGAGATATATTTTTTTAAAATGTTCAAAGATTGTTGAAATAATCATTCCGCAGACTTGGACAAGGGGTAATGTATGTGTTCTGCATAAAAAAAGTACAAACTGAATCTCTGCATTAATTCATTGGCAGAAAGTGTGAGTGTCACCTAAGAATGTCCTCAAATGGATCCCCAGTGGAAATAGTACATGGGCCAGGAAGGATCTCTGGATACTCACTAAGATTATGTAAAAAAAAAGCCAGTACTGGTAAGTAAACCTTCTTTCACGTAAAAGAGACAGTGCTTAACTGATTTCAGTACAGGAAGCCAAAGCCGCCTTTTTTTTTTTTTCAATTGGTTGCATTGAATTGGTTGCATTGTCCCAATGGGATGCTTTGTGAAGTTAGTGTTCTGAAAAAGTGAAGTCGGCCAGGTCTGCACATTGTAAATGCCAAGAGTAGCACTGCGAGCTTGGTTTAATAGACTTCATGATAATAAATCATAAAGGGATTGGAATGTATCACGTATCACTTTCTTTGCAATAGATCGGTCCCTGTTCAGGGATCAGCAGTAGTCTCATCTTCATTTTTCATCGGTGAGTGCAAATTGTCTTTAAGCACAATTTTAAATTATTTCTATAGTGTGTATGCAGCATTCTGCAAGAACTATTAGGATCGTTGGAGGGACAGACTCTTCTCCTGGTGAATGGCCATGGCAAGTCAGCTTGCATGTGAAGCTGTCTCGTCAGAGACACCTCTGCGGGGGCTCTATCATCAGCAATCAGTGGATTCTTACAGCTGCTCACTGCGTCATGAGGTGAGGCCTAAATGTAAATGTACAAATAAAACCAAAAATTTCATCCAGCCTGTCAGATAAGTTGAGATCTATCTTTCAGAAAAATAAAAATGAGGACTAGAGTAAAATAAACTGTTTTAATGTAACTAAAAGGTGAACTTCTAAGGTAGACTATTCACATCCTTAATGTAACTGGAACTCCATGCTTTGTCCCTTAGTACATAGTATTGTACTACTGACGCTAAATTATTTTAATGCATCTAGAAGATGAAATTCTAAAGCAGACACCAGATACCTACAGAAATTTAGACATTCTTATGTGATATAAGCTTTTTCTTACTGTAATACCATATAAATCTATCAAGGAAAATCTGTTGCTAGGTTATTCCATTTTATAAATTTCAAATTATTTATCTCAGAGATTTCTCCGTGGAGCTTAAGAAATGGTACTAATCTGATAGCTTCAGCAGCAGCATGCTCAGCAAGTTAACTTATTTGACCAGGACACAAAGTAAATCTCTGGAGGGGTCCAGTTAGGCTGCTTCTGGTACCTAAGCTACCTATCTCTGCATTCCATGAAACATTCAGATCCCAATTGTCCTGGTTTTCCTTTAACAGTTTTTTGTTTTTTTTTCAAATTCTATCAATCAGTCAATTAATAGCCTATTTTTAGTGCAGATTTCAGTTGTAAGAACAAAATTTAAAGCAGCCAATACCTAAGACATTGCTAATTTCCACTGACGCATATAGCCTGTATTGTTAATCAAATTACCATCAGATTTGGGTCATGAAATTACTTGTGTTGTGAAAAGCTGATTTAATTGTCGTGCAGATGATTCATTTCTTTTGTTAGATTGTCATCGTTTGTAAAGCAGGTTATCCTGTCATTTACAGAGTGAAAAGTGTCAGGCTATAATGCAGTCTGATGGGAGAAAAGGGACAGGTAGCAGATAAAATGCTTCAAAGAAGGGGATGTTGACCCAGCAACATGGTCCAAAATCAGGCATTTTTACTCACACAGTATAGTGCGTTACCCATTACTGTTTTCATGTGGAAGATCATTGCCAATATTTTGCTTCCAGTGGCAAACTTTATAAAGGTGGTTAAACTCTCTAAAAAACTCTATATAAAAAAATATAATACTCTACCTGCTATCCAGTGTAGAAGTTACCAGTATTATAAAAGGCAAAGGAAGAAGTTATGCTTGCAAAATAAAAATAAAAAAATTAGACTTTGTTAATTAGAAGTTATTAAGCCTAACTAATCTTTATGAATTCATATATAAAATCTTCAAAATTTTCGGAAAGTTTATTTAAGGCAAGATTTGCATCTTCTTCATTGCATGTACCAAAACTTCTAGGTTGCCTTCATGGTAGAATATCACAATGAAATATCCCTTAAACTTACTCAAAGTAAAGTTGAAATCATAGAGATTAACTGGAACTTTTCATATAGGTCTATGATCTATATTATCTATTCTAATCTATATTA
>NW_009219141.1:0-26100 GCF_000690835.1 Fulmarus glacialis
ATCACCTCACTGTGCTGTGCCTGGGAACATTTGCTGTGTTTCCTGGGAGTTAAAGTGGACTTTACAGTCTCCCTTTTCTTTGTTGTTTTGGATCACAATTAGCAAGTGAACCTTCTCTCCTAAGGATGGAGGGGGGGGGGAAAAAAAAGGGGGGGGGGAAGGGGAGGGGAGGCAAGGGGGAGACAGAAATTCCTTGGCCTCATTACTTGTGTTTCATTAAAAATAAATAACCTACTTAAGGGGAAAAAACAGTATTACCAAAGGTAAACATTCCAGGGGTTTCAACTAATGTTGACACAGCACAAAACACATGTCAAATATTTGTCAATGAACTTTTTAATGCTATTTACAGGAACTTTTGTTTGGGTTTGTTTTTTTTTTTAGTATTTTGACACTTTGCCATTATTTATTCCTTTTCCAAGGCAGGCTTTGCTTTTAGCCGACAACCTTTTTTTTTAATTTAAACCACGCTATTCATGTACTAAACTTCAAAAAAAATGTTTCTGAAAGCATGTTATCCCCAGCATTTAACCACCAGCTTGTCATATAGCTGAGCCCTCTAACCTCAGCACTTCACTAGTAGACTTTACAGCAACCACTTGATTAAAAGAAGAGGGGGAAAAGGGCAGATTTTTTTGATGACAGAAAGATGGCATTTTTACATTGACAGAAAGATCTATGATATTTAAATTGTTCAGCCAAACTACTACAATGTAATTATTGAAGTTCAGATGGCTATCCTGTATTTAAATGCACAGACATACTCCACTGCAGCTACCTGTAGATAGCTTTGATGGGCTCATTTACAATAAAAAGTAAGATTACAAAGAAGAACCTTGAGGAGTCAAGTTGGCTGGTGTGACGTTTAAAACACAACTTTGATTTCTCTGCCAGCTATATTGATTGTGTTAGCTGGCCACGATAGCAGGCCAGTTTTACACCTCCAGCTAAGCTACTCAGCTCATGTGATGCTCCATGAAATCTCTCCTAACTTTTCTTAGTGACATTCAGGCTGAACGTCATGCTAATAAACACTAACTAAAATGACATGATTTTTCTAGGACAAGAAGCCCAAGGAATACCCACATCCCCCATTTTGAAGCCATATGAATGTGTTATACGGACAGCCATTGTCAAAATCTGCCTTTCGTCTTCTTGAAATTTGGTGGGAATTTTGAATTTAAGTCAAAACACCAAACTCATGTCACTCTTAACAGGGTTGGGAATCTTGCCAGAAAATGTCCCACATTAGATTGAACGATTTCTTAGTTCCAGCTCACAATTTAAATGAAAAAACCCTCTGACACCAGAAGACATCCTTCCCGTGTTTCAACATTTGGTGGAAACCGACCTTAAAGCTACATAAAATTTAGAGCATTAACCACCTTTTCTGGAAACTCAGCAGGTAATGTTTGATTTTAGCTGAAGTTTTGGGCCAGGATTCAGCTATTTCAACAGGACTGTCCCATCCATGCTCAAAGCCGAGGAACAGAAACCACCACCATCCAGCACATCTATCAGTCAGATCTGAGATTATGCAGGGCAAGTTTTCCACTAAGTCTTAATGCAGCAAATAGAAACACCTTAAATATCTAAATGAAATGCTCCAGCCGTAGCAGAGATCTCCATATGAGAACAAGTTCAGCCGAGTTCCCACGGGGAAGGAAAAAAAACACCCTACAAAGAGAATAGAGTTGTCTGTAACAGCTGACAGAAGTTCAGATGCAGCTAGTCAAGTGCAGCCAGTTATGATTCAGTTGTATAATAGCATTTGCACTGACAGACAAGACAATCTTTCTTACAACTGTCTGTAGCTTTTTGGCTTGAAGAATCTTGATGCTCTTATAAATTGCAATTTCCCATCACATTCAAAATGTCTATATATTTTTACAGGACACAAGGCATTTGTATGGCATCTGTTACAAAATATATATTTCTACAGCTTAGAAAATGCATTTCAAGTCTTCATACATTAAGTCTGATTTATTCAAGCTCATGGAAAAACTATTTCCAGCAATCTGTCTCGAACAGAGGATGCACAGCCATACGAAGAACTGGGGTGCCAGAGACTGGCTTCTGATTCTCTGCCCTTCAGCAACAGGATAGAGAAAAGTTACCTTGACCTGAAATTAATGTAAATTGAAAGTGCTGCAACCTGAACTACTCCAAGAATGTAATTCTAATCCCATTTACCTGACATCATTAATCTGTAAAGCACTGATCATCAGTCAGTTATCTCAGAGTTCATTGCAGTTGTCAGAGAGCATCCCTGTTTACGGAGACATTACTCGCTTAAGCACAGAGATTGAGTTTTTACTCAGATCACTTAGAGATACTATTTGCAGATAATCTCCAGCTGACAGAGGCAGACCCCTGCACTGCAGTTCCCAGGGCTGGTGGAGTGCATTAACACACCCAGTAACACGTGTCAGTTATTCAAGCATTTCCCATGGCAGTTCTTGACCACCCTGCACTGCTGCCAGGCACTATACATTGAGAAACGGGTCCCCCAAATTCAGAGACTGCGACAGAACTATCAAAGCCCAAAGGTGCAGTTACCTCGAAGAACCTTTGCACAGTTTGATATTCCTCGTATCTCATGGTCTCCAGTGACAACCCAGCGCTGCCAGAGCTGACACTTCCCCCGCTGGGCCTCAAAGCCCAGTCAAGAGCATCAGTGGATGGAGCCAGATCAGCACAAGTCAGCAGTGGTGGGTAACAACTACGCTGAGAAATCCAAGCATGACAAGGGCATATCAAAGGCAAGACACAAAAGCGTGGCACTGCACTAGACGTGTCCCCTACACTCTCTCTCCTGAGCACAGTCTCACTAGGTGACTACAGAGAGTCCTGGAGATGGCATGAAGCGGACCAGCTGTGCCCACGCTGCAATTGCTTCTACCTCCCCTTCGCATCCCTTGCCCAGATGCTTTATAGATCGCTTACAAATACCCAGGAGCCACAGACAAGAACTTTTACATGTCTGTTGAGAGATTTCATACTTACTTACAGATTGTCTTTATTATTATCATTATTATTATTATTAATACAGACCCTCACGTAGCTTCCCACTTTGGTTTTGGTTCATTTGTTCTTTTTGCACACTACTTGTGACCCCTCCTTCCAGAGCACTGAGCACTGGGCAAATCTACGAGCAAAAACCATACAGAAATTGTGGGACAGAGCGAGCAGGTGATGCCCTGCCGTAGGACCACAGACTGCTACCGCACGTGCCTTCATTCAAACAAGCTTACGCTGCTGGGCATTCGATCCAGCACACAGAAAATCATTTAGGCACATACACAGCATCTCTACTTCACTCAATACAACAGCAGGAAAAGGCAAACAACAACCTCCACACTTTAAACGAGAGAAAAAGCTTCACCGTGACACCAGTTTGGAAGAGATTCACAAGATTGTCTCAGCAGCAGCTCTTTACAGGAGGGGGACAAGAGCTGGCGGAGGCTGCCTTTTGTTCCCATCTCAAGTGGGCAGGCACTCCAGGGTAAGTACAGAGTAATGCAAAAAGAGAAACTGCCTGTTAAGGTAGGAGAATGAAGCAAATATTCAGTCTCAGTTCAACCACTGTCTTTATCACAGCACATGCGGGCAGGAATTGCACTGCAGATTCATAGCTTCTTCATAGTGGGTACCAGAAACAACGCAGCCCGAGAGGGAGCACTCCTTCCAGCGCACAGGCTACCTCTGAAGCTCGCTGCTCGCACGGAGGCAACCAGACACTTTGCGTGTTACTGTCCCCATGAACTGATTTAATCTAGAAACCACAGTTCGGGTTTTTCTCCTCAGAAACCACAGCCCACGCTCATTTGGCTTTTAAATAGAAAACACCAGTCCATGGAAGTATGAAATAAAGTCATTTTAATTCACCCTTATAAATTTGTGGCAGAGCTCGTAAAGTGTGTCTGGAGAACATCAACAAGTCAGCCACCACGTAGGGAGCTTGCACGGGGAGAGTGACCCACGCCCCTGGATACCTTGTTGAGACAATGCGTTTTACAGAAGGAAATGGGATGTGCTTTACATTATCAATAACATTTAACTGAGACTGCGTATTGGACAAAAACCTTCCATAAAATCTCTCTAGGTTTTGGACTTAAAACATACTGCAGCCTGCCTGCAACGGACTTCGGTATAACAATATTCTTTTTACAATATAGTGGAGTAAAAGCTGGAAATCATATCAGCTCAGCAGAATGCGCAAACTGCAAGTCTCATTACAAGAGCGAGCCCCCAGTCTGATTTCAGCAAAGCAGTTTTAGATTTAATGATGCAGAGCCAAGCTGATCAGTGAAAAGAAAACAAACCTCTGCTATGAGATTTGTTCTGTACCACTAACAAGTGCAGGATTTCAGCCATCAACTTCAGCGGGGAAACCAAGATGGCCTCTGTCAGAGAGCTACACCAGGAATCTTTGCCCCTTTCAAATTCAACTGCTATTTATTAATAAATCATTGTTCCAAGCTGGAATTTTGCTTTCAAATGGAATAAACAACGGGCACATATGCATTCTTAAAATTCACGGTCTTCAATACGACATGAACGTGTGCTTACATGTGTTATTGGTTTGGACTAGACTTTGATTTGAGTAATAAGACTACATTTATTCTTAAAATAGAAATTAAGAAAAAAAAAAAAAAGACTACCACTACAGTGTGGATTTAAGCGGTCACTGGATCAAACATTCAGGGCATTCATCTGTCAGGCAGTATCACCTTCCACAAAACCTGTGTTTGGGAGTTGACAAAAGCTAGTCATACCAATATAACAAGGTTTATTTCTCCAAATCAGATCTCAAATGTATTACGAAGTGCAACCTCGCATGGAAATCACCCTCAGAAACCAAAGAGGTTCTTTTAAGACAGACCACAAGACAAACAAAAATATTAATAATCAGTCTCCAAGGAACAGTATCTACGTCAACCAGTGCAATTATTTCTTCTTTAAAATATTAATAAATAAAGATAAGGCTGCATAGATTTGTGATGTTATCCTTGAATTGCACATGCTTCCCAGTGGACAGATTATGAGAGCAACGTTAGTGTTCACCTGCAGAAATGTGTCCAGTACAGTTCCTTCCTAGAGCCTTTAAATCGAGAAAGGACATACCAACTGCTCCAGTTAAACTAAAGCCGTGCACTGAAGCATTTTCTCCAGCTATGTGCGGACACTAGGAACACTTGCTTGAACTCCAAACCCAAAGCAAAGTCTAGGTGAGACTGCCCTTCTTTGCCAGAGGATAATTTTCATTAACGCAAACACCTCCAGAAAGCTGCTTCCTGCCGAGCACTACCTGTTGTCATGCCAGGAAATGCGGGTGCTGCTGAAAGCCAAGAAAAAAAATTAAAAAAAAAAAAGAGAACCCAACTTCTATGTTGCATTTTAATTGCAGTATTTGGCAAAAGAACCTGATGTCATTTTGGATCTGGATACGTGAATTATTACATAGCTGCAGCGAGAGACAGAAGAAACTATCACCACGTTGCAGTATGGAAACATTTTATGCTATAAAGAGCATAGCCAAACCCTCCTCCATCAAACAGAGAAATCACAAGTTTTCAATAGAATTCTAGGAGCTATTTTGACTAGTTCAGATAAGTTTCAAGTCCCAGACTGCACTTACGTGTTTATCTAGTGGTAAGTACAGCACTGAAAGATGAGATTAGTTTTGCATACTGAAATTTGAAACGTTCCACGCAACTCTTTCACAAGAGGATAGAGCAAAGGGACGTAGCACAGAGGGTGGCTGTGACTGTACGATACCCTTTTGGTGGACTCGTGCTTTTGAAAAGCCTCAAAGCCATGACAAGAGGCTTCTCTGGGGTCAGATGCTTTCTTCAACTCAGCCAGTTACTAGCAGAGATCTTGCTAAAACAATCACACACGTACACATTATCTCAACCTACTGTGGCTATAAGCACCCGGTTCTGATCACAACCTATAAAGGAAACTGAAACCAGTAATTCATTTTGACTGACACGTCTGTAACACCAAACATATAATCAGCCCTGAGTCCATTCCAGACAGTCTTAAAGCCTGAAAAAGCCATGGGCCAGGCAAGTGTATCAGGCTGGCACAGTGCATGGCTGGTCCAAACACAAAACCTGCCTATTATAACTGCCCACCAAGGAAATCACTACTTCAGCTCAGCTCTTCAAGGTCTGTCTTAGAGGTTCCAGGATCAAATGCTGCTGACAACCCACGAGAGAAATTGTTACCCAAGCAAAATCAAATGCAACAGCCATTGCTTTGGAGGATACACACACAGAGCAATGCTGGAATATGGAGCTGACACATTGCAATGACTCGAATCTCCTTGCGGATGCTTTCTCTGCACCCCAGCCACGTGTAAAAAGAGCAAAGAGGACACCTAGCAAAGAACAGGGGCTTGTGCACAATTCTGATGCTCTAAAACAAGCAAGAGGGAGAGGGAGCGGGAGCAAGAGAACAAACATTTCATTCCCTTGTAAAACAGATGACTGCATTATAATTTACTAGCAGCTGCTGGCAACAAACACCACACTCTCATATTCCTATTAACCAAGCTGCAGCTGATTTATTAAAGGCTCAGATACATCAAAACAAATGACTGTAACATCATTTATATTACTATTTACAGCTCTTTAATAGGGTTACACAAAGGGGCAACGCAGCACAAACTGGAATCTGGTTACAAGTCTGTCATGCAGCGGCAGAGTACCTCTCCATTGCACCAGGCTCTAGCACTGAGCCTCTCTGTATCATTTCCAACAATTACCCACACGCCTGTGAGGCACAGGTGCGCTGCAAATAGGTGGTGGCAAGGCAAGCAAATCTTCCCAAACTGCACAAATACTCAGCAGTCTGCTGCTAGTCCATATAATGCTGATTTGGGGGGAAAAAAAAAAAAAAAAAAAGGAAGAAAAAAAAAAAAAAAAAAAAAAATCACACACAACAAAAACACCAACCCAACACTCAGCCCAGCACTGGGACTTCATCAAATATTGTTGCACCAGTAACGAATCAATGTTATCACTCCTCTGCAGAGCACACTGCTCCTACAGCTGCTCCTAAAGCCAAAGGCATTGTGCTTGCGAACAGGCTGTGTCAAAAGAAGCCAGGGATCAATATCATCCCTGGGACAGAAGTGGGTCAGTTGTTCAGAGCTCTCTCTCCTGGGCTGCCTGATGTGTCCCTTAAGCCAGGGATTCCCAAACTCAGGTGTCCCCATGACAGACAGGGAACGATGTGCCCATTACAGAAAGGCACCCGCAGGACCAGCAGCATGCAGCCTGGCGATGCCATGCAGCCCGGCCCTCTCCTCTCAGATGAATGCAGGGTGCAGGCATGAGCAATTCTCTGCTGGACAGATGATGATAATTTGATTTTTCCACCCCACCCCACCGCACCCCCCCCATCTTATTAGGAAAATACAACCTACTGGGCTTTTTATTTTCTTTTCTCATGCTGTTTTGAGTAAGCATACCTAAGGTTAGCGGCACAGCTGCCACAATCTGGGAATCTCAGCCCCAAGTCACTGATGTTAAACCCAGAACTATTAGGACTGGAAAGCAAGTGCATTAGAAATCGGCCCAAGTGGAAGGCAGGAACCATTCATGCCGCTTCACATCCTGACTTAAGTGATCTACAGGATCCTCCCTGTGCAGATGGGTTTCACTCTCAAAACCACACAGATTTTCCCACATACCCAAATGGGATCTGTATTAGGTATTTGATGAGACCACAACTCCAGCCGGATAGAGAGGCAGTGCCAGTGAGCCCGCTCCCCTCGTGCCAGGTGCTTTGAGGGCAGGCTCCCCCGAAACCCCAGCCTCTGCCGACAGCACACACAGCAGCACTTAATTTCCCCCATCCCTTGAAGAAATAACACAGCGTCATCACAAGCCACGGATCGCTCTATCTACCAAGATAATATTCCAAGCAGTGACAGACTATCTCATCTAAAGACTCTTTTCTAGCTGACATGACATACTTAAAAGGAGTTTTAAATTAAAAGGGAGCTCTGTATTAAGAACATAAACCTTTTATCAGAGGTCTCAATGAAGGCAAATGGAGGATTCCTTTGCTGTATAAATTTCACAAGGAATTCCCAGCCCACCCCACGAATTTTGAACCAATGTGTTCAAGCCTCTGGTTTTCTCTAACCCATAAAAGCTCCAGATAGTCAAATATTATGCTTTTGCTTCTTAAATATTTCCATTTAAATGTAGATTTTGACCTTCTTGCCAATGAAATATTAATAAGAGAATAAAATATATATTACTCTTCTTCTGAGGGAGAGGGCTCTCTAACTCTCTGTCATGTTCCCCATCAGTTTTTTGAAGAGGATTTCTTCAAACCATGGTGAATTTATTCCTCATTCCTACGTTTTTTAGGATGTGGCAACTGAAAGCAGAAAGGTGATCCCTTTATTTTTAACATCCCAGGGGAAAAAAGGGGGAGAAATTCTGTTTCTCTAGATCAATGAAAATAAACAAGGACACCAAAGAAACTGTATCTTTTCCAGATACAAAGATTCAAAAGGCTAATTTAATTTGAAGTAACTGTGTTCCTAAACAAGGAGACGGTATAAAGATTAACCGAGGTCTCAATTTCTTTATGTAACTGCAGCCCAGTAAGTGGCATGGAGAATAAAACTCACAAATTGCCCTGCTTATCCATCTTTATCTTCATCATTCTTCAAAGACGAATACCCCCTCCTCTCCCTACAACATTATTTATCTTTCTCGCTCCTCCTTTGTCATTAACGGAAGGGAAAACAACAAAATACATCATGGTGCTGCAGCACAAATGCAGTACTGTTTAAAGGGGATCAGTTCTGCTCCTGCTGATTTAAATGAGAGCCAGGCTGGACCCCAAGGATGCTCTACAGTCCTAATTACAGCTGCATCAGGAGAAATGTTTCATCAATGCAGAATAACACCTTCTTTTTAAAGACCATGGTAGGATGCGCTCTAAAAACATAGGTGGTAATTACTGCTGGTATCCAACACAATATCCTCAAGTACCTGTTGTTCTTCTGGGTAGTTTCACTTTGAGTCCTGTCTTTGGTAACACTGCAAAGCTACCACAAGAGTGGTGGGGAGGGGGACAGAAGTCATCTAGTAAACTACGGAAAGATACACGACAGCTGAAAAATCTAAACCGGGATGGACTGAGACCTTGGGAACCTGCAACCGCCAGATAAGAAATATGCTGTGTGATGAAGGAGACCCTGGAAGGGTTCTCAATCACTGCTGAGCGCTGCCCTGTGCTGAATGCTTTCTGGAGAGCGCCATAAAACAGAGATTAGCAATTCCTCAAACTTTACTTACCAGCTTTTGCTGTTAATTCTCATGCTGGTGCCTCTCTAATCTAACTCATGGAAAGTATCGATCCTGACTTCTCAAGTATATTGCTCTTATCATTTGGCTAAATTACAGCCCTATGCCATCAGCCCAGGTACTCTCACCACCTCCAGAGCAGGGTATAATTTATAGAGGATGGGATTCTGAAAAGCAGCTATGAGAGTTAAATGCCTAACTCCAGCTAAATTTCAATAAGCACTGGGTACCTAATTCCCTTAGGCTCTTTTCAAATTCTAGAGCCTTTTTTTTTGTTTTTCTCCCTGTTTTTTGCCCCTCCCCCCCCCCCCCTTTTTTTTTTAAGATGCTAGCAGAGAAAGGTCAACCTAATTTGTCATAGCAAGCAAGTGAAGGCAAAAGATCAGCACATGCTGACAGGCTGTCTGAGAGGTTTCATTATAGAGCTGTTTACAGCATTTATTTCTCCTGTTGTTGCTGCTGTTTTCAGGGTCAAGGAACTGAGATCCCATTTCAGTAGCAGAGATCACTGGCCAGGGAACAAAATACTTGAATTTTACCTCCTCCCTCACAGGCTAGTTGAACTCACATGCCACTAGCTGCTGAGATTTTTCTGAATGATCACATGGTTGTTGAAGTTTATACTAACACACGCAGCAACGCTAAGCCTAAATAATAGTACTAACATCACCAATTAGCATTAATACAACTGGAAATTTTAAATGGAGTGTATCATCAGTCTTAATTCACAATAGCATATCAGCCAATCAAGTCAAGTCAGTTCATTGGAAGTTTGTTTCCTTTGGAACATTAAATTCTTTTTGTGAAGAAATGCATTAATGTATGATAATTTCTGAAGCAGTCTTTCTTCACAGCTTTTTGTATTCTACAGTTTATAGAGAAATGGCCTATCATCACTTATACAAACACTTAAGTAGTATATTCAACATATATTACCAGCTAAGGAACCACCAATGAATGTATTCAATTGCCATTAATGTTCTCACCAGCTGCTACTTCCACATGAAGGCCAGGTGCAGGGTCTGGCAAGCTCATGTAAGAGAGAGGACACTTAGGGCCGTCCCCAAGTCAGGAGATGTAGATGCCCACTGACCTGAGCACCCACGAAGTGGGCACAACAGGCCCCAAGAAAAGAACTGCCCTGGCAAATGCTCTTTGGCCATTTTACAGTCTTGACTATAGCACAAGGAATAGAGATACAGCTTTGGCGAGGTTGCTGCTAAATTTCTCACAATTCAAAGAGGACAACTGAGAGTCAAAGCAAACAAACTGAGTGCAACTGCATGGCCAAGAGCCAAGCCTCAGCGATAAAAGACAGTAATGGAAGACCTTCGGCCACAGCCAAAAGTTCAGCTGACAATAGGGTTTCTCTTCCAGTAGCAGGAAAAGAGGAACCTTTAGGTCAAGTAAACCACATCTCCTGACTCTGCCTCAAAAGACTGCTAAAAAGGTCAAGAGATTTTGTATCTCCCAGCTATGTGATGAAAGACTGTGCCACATACCCATTTATTCCATATTGCTTTTGTCAAGTGATGGCAATATTCACATGTGATGAATAGATCTGCAGGCAATGGAATCTCACATTCCTATCTCGCATGTCCACATCATCTTGCTTATGCACTGAAGCCAAACATACCAGTATCTTTACTTGATCTGTTTAGCTGATGAAGAGCTAGAAAGAGATAGGAAAGTTTCTCCACTCTGAAGGAAATTAAGGGTGAAAATTACTCCAGAAGAGCGCTGTGGAAGTTATGTGACCATTTATGAGGTTGTAGGGAGGTGGGGGTCGGTCTCTTCTCCCAAGTAACAAGTGATAGGACAAAAGGAAATGGCCTCAAGTTGTGCCAGGGGAGGTTTAGACTGGACATTAGGAAAAATGTCTTCACCGAAAGGGTTGTCAAGCACTGGAACAGGCTGCCCAGGGAAGTGGTTGAGTCACCATCCCTGGAGGTATTTAAAAGACGCGTAGATGTGGTGCTTAAGGACAAGGTTTAATGGTGGACTTGGCAGTGCTAGGTTAATGGTTGGACTTGATGATCTTAAAGGTGTTATCCAATCTAAACGATCTATGATTCTATCTATATATTGTTTTGCTTGGAGAACACATGGGATTTTAGATGGTCTAAAGGCCTTTTGCTGGCCCTCTGCATGGCCAAAATCTCTTGCTGCCTCACTCCCACAATCGATACTTCTTTGCGTTATCCAAAGTAAAAAAAAAGGCAACAAAACCAATACAAACAACTTCGGGGGGGGGTTCATGTCCCCTTTTTAAAGGCTTTCAGTGTAAGTAGAGAAATGTAACTTCCAAGAAAGCATACACAAAAAACCACAGAGTTAAAAGGCAGACAGAGAAACACCTTTTCATAAATAATTACTTATGCCTATCCACAAGCACACAACGTTATCACATCAACACACTGCCTTAGAGGCACTCCACACCTGTACGAAGAAACAGGACAGAAGAGATTCAGTGACAAAGAATAAGTCTTTTCCTCCCACTCTGCACTCAGCAGCCATGAACCCAGAGAATCCATTTTCAGGTAAGAGTTTGCAGAGGCTCTACTGGCTTTCCATTCTGGATTTCTTTCTCCATCCAAATGACGAGCAAGAGAAGAAAACTCCCAACCCAATTTATCGAAGTGTCTTCAGCAATATCCTTTACAGAATTTCAAAGAGTTGCTGGCAGTTGTTAAGCTGGTGCTGTTTAACTTGGACATCTGTCCACCCAGGCTGAGATGACCAACTCACTTTACATCACCCGCTAGCAATCAAATAATAATTACTTTAGGTTACTACAGACTGGAGCTGGATTTGAGTGAATGATTTCAGAGCACTGGAATCCATTACCAATAACCCAAACCATCTGGGTTCTCGTCTCTGTTACAAAGAAAGCAGCAACAATTCCAAACATTAATTCAGACATTAAGTACTCGCTGGATCACCAGTCCATGGGAGCAGTGGCATGTATTTTGATATAATTACCTCAAGATGGAAGCTACACGGACAGCCTATGGAGCGCGGTTCAGAGTTTACATTCTGTGTGACATTTAACTCTCCGGAGTTATATGGAAAAGGTTTGTATTAAATAAAAAGCTCCATTTAACATTATTTCCTTTGCAAAGGCAAGCTGGATAACGCTGGTGGAATGCGAGGATTTTGCAAATGTAGCATGCAGCCTCCCAGCAAAAGGGAAGCCAGCTGATGAGCAGTAACTGTGATTTCTGTAACAAGTAAGTTAGACTGTGCAACAAATTGGTACATCCAAATAAACAAATCCCTGAATCCCCTCCGTTTGCCTTTATGAAACAAATGAGTCAGTGCTGACTAATCGTATTATAATACTGGGAAGCTTGTAATAGGCTTACAAACCATGTGTTTACAGGCTCATTATTGTTCAGGGCTTGCTGAGATAATAAGGAAGCTATGGGAGAAACGCTTTGGAGTCAAAATCTTATCAGATATGTTTTGGAACTGAAATCAGTTTGCAATTCAGACCAAGACTGGTATGAGGGAGTGGGATTGAAGTGACTGAAAAGGAACGATATTTCCCCATTTGGGACGAGAGATCTCTTCTTCAAAGCTACATCTAACCAAGGGGGCCCGAAGACAAGAACAAAACATAGATTCTCCCAATTTCTACTGGACAAACTAGGGCTGAGCACTCTCCAGAGCCAACGACCCCTCTGAGAAACCACCTCCTCTGAAGGGCCAATTTCACTGAAAAAAGGAAAATGAAAAGAAAAGGAGGCATTTCTTCACTACACCCTGGAAAGGACTGAGGTACATTACACCCTGGTTTTCTTTTGCATTTGCTATTTAAAAGGGCAGCTTTCTTCAAGAATCTGGCAGAATCACACAAATAAATTCTTAACATCGTAGGACATGTGAAACAGCCTACGGACTGGAACAGGCAGTTGCTTCTCACCTTTATAAAAGAATTTGTAAAAACAAGATAATGATTCTCATTTTCTACAGGTTTTTATTGTAAAAATCAGCAGTACTCTAAAAGTTTTATCTCTTCTAAAAGCTACCAGCCTGTTTTATTAGGGTTGTGTGTCCATTTCATTCTTAAAATTACTTCACCAGCAAAAAAAGATGCCCCTCTTCTCTTTTCTGCCTGCTCATAGTAAGTTAGAGATGCTTTTCCCCTAAACACATTCACGTGCAAACCCTGAGAACCATCATTCTTGCTGTGACAAAAGAGAGCTGATATGCAATAGTATTACAAATACTCTAGGAGGTATTCTCTCCTGACTTCAGTAGCCTCTGTACGAATTTAGTAGTCCAAAGCACTCACAGAGGGAGAACTCCATGGTTTCTCCAAGTATGCAGGACAATGTGCCATGCTTTTAGCTTCAAGAAACCAGGTTCCTCCACCTGCAGTGAGCTGTGAGTCTTGCTTACCTTGAGGTTATTAAATTAAAGGGTTCACAAACACCTTCAAAAAGTTGCAGTAGAAGAACTATTTGGTAGCCACCCTCCTTTGTCTCCAGGGAAAGGGACAGTTGGGATATATGGCAAGCTAACACAAACAGGCTATAGGGAAATCCAGGACTCCTAAATTAGTTTTTGTGTCAAAATTTTCTAAGGGACAGTGCAGAGCGGGCAGCAAAGTGCCATAAAAATTATCTTAAAAGCCCAGTTTCATGTCCTTGAGGATCAATTATTGCCTTTGTATTTATATGCATTTAATATATCAACCCTGCAGTGGGGCAGGATCTCCATTATTGTGGCCAGTTAAGCCCCGCTGGTCCGTTAATGGGATGGGTCAGCACGATGCCAACATCATGAAGGACAAAGAAAGACCGAGCATAAATCCCTTCTGACCCTGCTGTCACTTAGGTCACACTAAAGGCTAGTATTATGTTTATCCAGCACCATTAACCTCAACTTCTCCTGCACACAACTAAAATCCAGCTGCAGCAAGGCATCTCAGCCAGAACCACTGTCAGAGACAGACCCAAGACCTCCCAGCAGGAGCTGCAGCAATGCATTTGTCTCTCCCCAGTAATATGTTGAATGGCAACAACCAAGCTCAGCACACGCAGTCAGAAAGTCCTGGTATGCAGTGCCAGCACAGCATGGTACCGCACAAGCGTGTGGTGGGTAACACGTCTAGTGTAGCATAAAACCGGTGAGAACAAGGACACCTACGTTCTCCTCTCAGACCCACCAGGGCAGAGGCCCTTGGCTCAGACACTGGGGAAGCTCTGTCCTCAGAGATTTTTGGGTCTTGGCGAGGCAAAGCTGTGAGCACCTGCTGAGCTAGCTCTGCTCATGGGACCAGATGACCTCCAGAGGCCTGCTCCAACTGAAAACATATCGTGATTCCATGAACTTGCTGTCCTTTGGTTCCAAGAGTACGGCACCTCCTGCTTCACGTTTCCAAGCACACCAGCTGCCTTTCCTCTCGTATGAAGGCTTCACAACAAGCCAGTTTAAAGAGGGACTGGTGAGCAGCCTCTGCCTTCCCAACAGCCTTCCAAGGGGTTGCATCTCTGTTCTCTGGAGGCTGCCAAGCCTCACAGTGCCACCACTGCCTGCCACAGTGCCACCATTATACATTTTGCTCTATTCGCAGTTGCTACTTCAACCCGCTGTGGCAGCCCCAACCCTGGCAGGAGCATCCTTGGCTGTCTAAACAAATCTGCAGGACTGCATGAAGCTGGTAAGCTTCCCATTTCTGCAGCATAACCGAGGCAAGACTTTGCCTAAAGCAGCAGACACAATGTCTTGAAACCTTCTGATTACACAGCTGGGGAAGCCCTCTCCCTCTGAAATTATCAAATAATAAAAAGAGAGCAAGAGAGCAAGCGCGAGAGAAAACAGGGGCGGGGTGGAGCAGAGAGGGAATATCTATGGCCTTCTGCACCCAATTCTGTCACTCTGACATTTCTTTCAAATACAATTATTTAAAGCCTCCTGATGGCAAAGCTGAGGAAATGAACTAATAGTAGCTTGTACGGTACCTCTCCATCAGGCAGTTCAATAAATCCTGGCAGTGCTGTGATTTGTGTTAGGAGAATGAGCTTTTCAAGAGCAGAACTATCACTTTACACCGTCAATAATCTCACTGTCAAAAACCCCCCGAGTAACCTGACCGACACTTCAGAAGCTTAATTTATAGATGCGCTATTTGCCTTCAAGGTATTTTATGCAGCTAAATAATGGAAGTGGATATTATCCCAAACTACTCTGCAGCTT
This sequence comes from Fulmarus glacialis, assembly GCF_000690835.1. Lineage (NCBI taxonomy): Eukaryota > Metazoa > Chordata > Aves > Procellariiformes > Procellariidae > Fulmarus > Fulmarus glacialis. The sequence continues at coordinate 15,546 of NW_009219141.1, forward strand.
TCACAAGTGGAGTGCAAGAACATGCAGGAGGACAAATTTTCTATTAGCTTAGGGCTAAATTCTTCCCTCTGTGACACCTGTTTGATACCATCTACCACTAGTAGAGTTGCTTCCAAATTATACTACAGGAAATAAAAGCAGAATCAAGCTCTTGCACTTCAGAGGAGGATTAGCATTTAAAGAGCAAAGCAGTGCATGGAGAAATGCCACAGGGTCTTTGCTTTGCTATGGACCACTTGCATGCAGATTTGCAGAAGGAAGCTCTAACCACTGCTTCTCTCACCCAGGACACCTACCAGCTGCAGTGGGATTGCAGCAGGGATTGCCCAAAATTTCAGGAATGGGATACTCAGGACTATGCAGAAGTTGCAAGGACCAACGCTGATAAATAAATGGATCATCTAGAAAGATCTGGGCTGTACTGCTGGTTTTCAGGTTTAAGGACATATCCATAGAATCACTCCCCCAAACTGGAAAAGCAGGCGCTTTTTTTCCCTGATGGAATAGGGGATGGGCTTTTTTCGTTCCACCATAACTCATAATGCTATTTAATGGAAGAGGCTGGATTTCATTTATTCCTGGCTCTTAATGCTGATCGGGCAAGAATTAATTCCTTTAATGGGAAAGTATTTGTGCAACTATAACAAAGAATACCAGGGAGAGATTCTGGGCAGGCCCCAAACATGACAGTGCCATTGTATCCCACACATCTGAGAACTCCAAGCTGTTTCAACCAAGAACAATAAAAATTAGCTTGCTTCGGAGCAGGGTAAGCCCTTTACATAACAAACCAGCAGCAGAAAGTGTGGAAATCACAAGCATTTGTACATATTTTTGGTTCAAATAAGTCAGAGAGAAAACTCAAGGCGGTAATAACCCCAACCGAGGGAAAAACTCAGATCTACACTCAAATTCTGTAGCTCGGATTTAAGTGTATTTTTTTAGTGACACATGCACACTCCAGACTGCAGAAGAGCCCTAGTACTCTTCTTGGTCAATACCTAATTAGACTGCTCCCTTTTTTCAGTTCACAGCTGAGCCACTGTAACAGGTTTTGCCTTTAAAGCTGAGCTTGTGCCCTTGCTCTGACAAAGGAGGAGAACTGAACTGCCCTTCATTCGCGTTATTCATCAGTTTGGTTTAAACAACAGCATTTCCTTGACTAATAAGTCACATGCCAACAAATCAAGATAATTATCCAAAGGTCAATACATCAACAATGTCCCTTTTTTGCATATTCCTGTGACTCAGAAGCTGGCTATCTGCACAGCCAGCCACCAACACTCTTCTGACAAGGATGGCAAAGTCAGCTAAAAGCTAGTTGATGTCTGCAGCTCCCTGTCCTTGTATGAATGAAGAAACCCCTCCACTGCCTATATACACACAGGGGGTAGAATTGTGTTACCACTCACAAACAAACTGGAATAAGACCCCAAATACCAAATGAAGTGAAAAGGGTTTTAAACAACTCCAAATCTCTTTGTCTCATCAGACCAAAGTAAGCTTGGCATCTGATACTCCCCCATAATTCCCTATAACCAATTCAGTTCACCAGAGCCTGCCAAAGCCACAGAATAAATTAATCTCAGCTTACTAACCATGCAAGCACATGTAGCCTCTCCTGGATGGAACTGGAGCAGCTTAGCTATGTAACGTAGATCCTATGCCCACTGCTAGCAGCTAATAAAACACAATTCAATTGGTAGGATTCTTTCCCCCCCTGCCCTCCCTTTCTTTTAGTAACATAAAATTCAGGATCATTTCTACACAGTTCCAAAAGCAGCCTAGCAACAACAGTGAAAAGCACAGCTGCCTTGTCCTTAATACAGTCTATCATGGCGATCAAGATTTAAATTCCCTATCCCCACCCAGTTCAAACCCATCAAACAGTCCAATTCACCTACCCAGTAACTCCAATTTATCAGCTTTGCACTGCTGGCTCCCCTAACGAAAGCCATTTGATGACTCTGAACTTGGCAGTGCAGATGCTGACTTCTGACACTAGGAATAAGCAAGCGCACAGCCCGCTTGACTGGCCAGAGAACAGTTGGGGTTCCCCCCCGGCCTTTGATCGTGCTAGTGTTAAGAATTAAGGTTAGTCTTGGCCCAGATCCATCCTGCGTAAGACAGAATGATCACCTGGTATTTACCTCAAAATCTCCTTCTCTTTTTAATACACAAACTGCTGTAGATTGAAGTCCACGCCATGCGGCAAGCAAAGCCCTTCACTAAACCTCAGCCGCACAAAGATCTCTACGGGAATATTGACAAGATTGACTTCTTCTGCATGTTTAAACCAAGTGTCAAAAAATATTTATGCAAGCTTTTTTCCACCCTTTCTGTCCTCACTCTTTAATCCTGGTACAGTTGGAAAAGCAACTCGTGACAAGTCTACGAGCAACACGGTCCAGGGGAAATATTTACACTCTGCTCAGACTCAGATATCCCCAGGGCTGGGAAAGGGCTCCTGGAACAGGCAGCTTCAGTCTCGTTGCCCTGCCAGTGCTTCCTCACGCCTGCGGCACCAGGCTCAGTGGGAGCATGGCAGGGAAATGCCTGGCTCCCCTCTGCTCCGTTCCAGCTTAGTCTCTTTGATCTCTACTTTGCCATCCATCCCACAGCGAAGTTAGTCTGAGTGATTGCACACTGCAGCATGTTGCAATTAATGTTAAATTTGAAGTTCAGGGGGTTTTCTCCCCTTATACCACGAGTGGGTGCCTAAAGGCAGGGGCTGATCTAGGTTGTTAATTCAAGGACCAAATCCTGCCCACAGTCACAGCTGAACCATGGAGGCTAAAGTACAAACCAGTGGCCTTGTTTGCAGGTATGTGCCGTCTCTCCGGCACATAAACTATCTGATGGAAAACTTGTGAATACGTCTGAAGGCTTGATGCATCAGTGCTAAAAATTCTCTGAAATAATGAACAAGAGATGGCATACAGTTGGGTTTACACATAAAAATGCCTGGGCGAGGCAGCCCCAAAATTAAGTTTCCCTTTTCTCCCTAGGACAGTTCAGATGAAGGGGACAGGAGGGATCCCTGGAGCCGAGAGGAAAAACCTCACCAGGACGCGTTCTTTACCCCAGCCGGGAGGCACCAGCCAAGCCACAGCCCCTTCCAGACACACAGAGATGCCTGAACTTCTTACTGCTTTTTGTCTCTTATTGTCTTATTCTCTTATCACTTCACTTTCTATTGTTGTTCCTCATCTCTTTTCCCATTGCAGTGCATATTGCTCTGTCTTGCTACAAACAGCAGCAGCACTCAATACTCTCATATCCAGAAAACCGTCACATACACACACAAATACATAAACCGTCACATACACAAATATATAAATGAGCCTACATTCCATTTGCATACTACAGCAATATATTTTGTGGAATTTCGTAGATGCTAAAGACTCCTGCCATAATATTTACCCTTTCTGCTGCTTCTCCTGCCCATCATTCATTTAAACTCTCACTTCTTTAAGGCACGTGTACATTGTCTCCCAAAATGGGACCCCATTCTCATGGGGGTCCCTCAACCAGTAGAAGCAATCTGTGAAAGAATCACCCAGTATTCCCTTTTGGTAGCCAGAGACCTTAAATTGGCCACCTAGGCTTTCTGGATTTTTGACAATAAGGAAACAAGAGCATCTGATTACACAAAGATGTCTGAGAGAGCATGTTACTAGAGCAACAGTGTGTCGTAAGTGGCTTCTGTGCTCACGCTCTCAACCGCTATCGTCTCAGTAACCCCAGGAGACAGCAGCTAGTTGCGGGGGGTAAAGCCGAGCACCCGCGATTCATCAGGTGAGTGATGAGACAGTCACATGTCTACACAACGCCGAACACTTTCGCTGCTGAAATCCCAGACTCCCCAGAGGAATGAAAACAGAGGTTTTGACACAAATCTGTACCTGAGCAGTAAATGGTAAGCTGCCTTCCCCAGACAACATGCAATGAAGCAAATGAAAGTGAACAAAGCCAATGAATGACACATGAGAGGAAGAAGCCTTGTGTTCTCCCCGTGATAAAGGAGTACAGCAAACTTGCAAAGTGCAGCTTCTCGTAGGGAATGGACTTGAATAAAATAAGATTTATTGCACCACCACCCCAAAAAAAGAGTCTATGAAAACTAAGGATCTCAATCTTCTGAAGTAATCTCCCAAAAATCTTAGCAAATGAGTGCAAGAATACCATTAGAAGACCTCTAAATATTTTTTTTATTTAAAATACGTATTTAATTCCAAATAATTTTAATCTATCTGCTTGAAGCCCAGAATATAAAATTGAAAGTAAGTTGATTCTGCCCACGTTAATTAGCTCTCAGAGGAAAATGTGTGTTTGAATCCTTTGTTTCCAGTGCACATGGATTCAAATGTGTAAATTCAGTTTGGATAGATACAAGTTAAGTTCAGCTCATTATCATATGAAATGATTTGCATTTCATCTTCTTTGACTGAAAGGCATGTTTTGGCCCAGGTTCATGTGCTCTGCTACATAGGTCTGTAATTTAGTTCAGATCCAATGAAGCCTTAAATCTGGAGAGCAACGTCAAGGTTTTCACAACTAACATCTTACTGAAATTAAATTCAGACTAGATCTTGAAATGGTTATGTTTAATATTTGATCTTAAAAGAATAAAGCTGATGTCATCCTAGAACTGACATTAGGTTTAATGCTGCTTGGTAACCAGAAAATGTAAAGAAATAGGGTGCACCTAATGTTATACCAGATGAGTTAAGCAGTGCAGTCTCAAGTCTTTTTTTTTTTTTTTTTTAAAAGGAAGTAGCTAAGTGCACACATTGCTGCTGCTATACCACAAATGAAGTATCTTCAAAATTTTTGTTCCATGAATAATACTTTTCATGGCCAACTTAGTGTATGAGTTAAGACTCTGCAAATTAATTTAGTCACAAAGCATCACCAAGATATCTCTTCATTTATGAAGCGCCACAGGCCAAACTAAGGGTCTTTGGATTATAGAGAAAAATGACATGTGGTTTATTTTCTTCTTGGAGCTTTTACCTGTGAAGACTCCAGCTGTGTCTACCAAACACTTTTAAATCATGTTTTTGCAGACAAAGAGGGGAGCAGGGAGGGGGTGCCTGTAACACACTCACACATCACTCTCCCTTCACCAATATCATGCTGTGCCGCAGCATTAATGTTTAGTTTGGACTGGTCCTTTGGCTGAAGAAACCGAAGCTTCTTGACTGGCAATAATGGACTAGTCATTTAATATATTGTTCAGAGCAATGATTGTTGTTGTTGTTTGATTCTGGTATTTTTAGGAAGAGGTAATCCTGGAGATTTGCATCTCATTTCCCAGAATGCCCTAAGGGCTTTTCCAGCAGTTGGAATCCTCCAGGATAAACATCTTCCCCTGATTGTAATTGCATTATTAAATATGATTGCTCTTCTCTTCCTTGAAAATTTTTTAAAAGCAGAAACAAAGAACACTGCAAGAAAGCATCCTCTTGACAGCATGTAGGAGAATTGCACAATAGAGACAGACAGGAGTATTTCACCTTTAACTTCCAGATGCAAAAAAGACTCTTCTAAGCCAGGGAGTCCCACACCACCATACAAAAGCTTAGTCTTGTAAATAACTGCAACCGTAAGAATCCTTCAGCTATCAATATTGAGGCCACCACAAATAACTGTCTCCATTATGAAACATATTGCAATAGCTCCAAGAAATCCCATCAAAGATCGGGGTTCTGTTACTGTAAATCCTATAGACACAAATAACCATAATCATACAAAAGTCGCACAGGGTAACTGCAATAAGTGGAAGGGGAGGTTACGGAGGAGACTAATATGATCCTGACCAACATGAACGTGCTGCTCAGTTTTCAAGTTACACTAAACAGCTTCTTACACTTAACACACAGCAATTAACTCAGACCCTGCACACTCCAGTGATTTGGCTGGTTAAATTCCTTTTCCTCTAGAAAGTTTCTCTTCTCTACTATGCCTTGCTGCACCTTTTACAGCCAAGGCCCCCAGTTTGTTGAAAACCACAGGAACAGAACCACGAATGCTGAGTGTCTACTCTCACCGACAACTGCTACTATTCCAGCCTTCCTGCATTTAAAAAAAAAAAAAAGTCAAAAGATATTTTAAAGTGTGCATGCACATTGCTTCACTGTAACTCCTATTAATTTAAAAAAATATTAATGCATATAAAGTGTGCTAGCAGTTACACAACCATAACAAAGTATACAAAATCAAAGTATGAATGCGTTTCTGCCTTACTTGCATAATTTTGGAAACCAAAACAGACTTTCTGATGAGAAAATGTGTGATGGAGTACACATTTTCAGCACTTTCAAAGAAGGAAAACAGCTCCTCCTGTAGTTCACAGGACTTCTCCAGGTACAGAGAAGAGCTTGGTTCATGGATACTTTTAGTTTTGACTTAGAGCACTATGTAGTCTAATCTACTTTGCAACACTTTGCCAATACTGTACACTCCATATTTATATTGATATTTCGTGAATATTTACACTTACACACACACACACATATATACACACAAAACATACACATTCAGAATGTACTATACACAAAATCTTGTGCTTAGGCATGTGTGTGTCTTTCTATATAGGATTAAGATAATTCCCCAGAGAAACCCAGCTGGGTTGGGGGTAGGTGGAGAAGAACGTGCCATAGCAAACTGCACACTCTAAGGAGCGGTTAAACTGCTTGAGACCACTTTTCTGCTTTCAAGAGCCTCAGCTCAAGTGTTTTCACTAAGCTTTCCATGTCAAACAGCTTCATGGCATGGGAACCAGTAATGCTTCTTCAGTCTACTCTTAAAAAAAAAAATTAAACATCTATAAAGCAAGGCCTACTATACAACAGATGGTCTAACCTCTTGAATGTCAAAATCCCTCTGTGTCAGGCAGCCCAATTAAAGTGACATTTTTAGGAGCATGCCTCTCTCCACTGTGCCCTTCCTCCCACTTTAGCATGAATGTCCCAAGGGGTAATTGCTCACCACACAATTACAAACACCAGTTTACTGTAGTTCTTTCTCCCCGACCTCTAATTGGGAGAAACTATGATGATGGTTAATCTAACTCCTGGGTCTCAATGAAGAAAACTGTTTAAAAGAGAAGATCTTAGAGAAAACATGAAAATCTTCAGCTAACTAGCATAGCTCCAGATCTCCTGATTAGGATCATTTTGGCTTAGCCTCTTCAGCTGCAGCAAAGGTCTTTGTCATTCATCTTGTCCTTCCAAAGTACTAAAAAGCAGACATGGCTAACAAATAGGAAAAAAAAAAGAAAAAAAATAGAGGAGAAAAAGCACTAGAAACCATTGTATTCTAGTGGCTTGCTGTCATCTAAGTAGGATGTGCTTCAGCATAGAAGAGATGCCTGGGACTCTTCTAACCTATAAAATAAGACAGTCATGAAACGCATCAGCAGTCCCGTTTCACAACACCAGACGCAGCCAGAGCCAGCCTGTGATGTGCACAGCAGGTAACCAGCAAACTCCCATGCCTGAGGTGGGCCAGCCAGGGGTCAGTGCTGGCGTGGGAGCTGCGAGATGATCTGAATCGGGTGCAGGGGACATGGGCCAGCAGGAGCTGTTGAGGCTGACAAGAGCAGGCCAGCCCATAGGCTTTTGTGCAGCCCTGGCCTGCCCCAGCCCTCCCTGAGGAACCAGGGGCATCTCCTCCTCATGAACTGCTCCTGAGGCTCTCCACGCTGCATGGTATGTGTATGGTCACTCCAGCCATACACAGTTTTTTGGCATGCAGTTTGTGGAGCCAGAAGGGTTGGTCATGCCTATTTCACAGCTTGCTGGATGTCTCCAATTCCTCCTCCAGCCTACAGGAATTGATGATGTGGAGACACTTCTATTCCTGATTTACAGATGGGAAATGGTAGTACAGAGTTTGAAAAAAAATCTGCGCAGGAACTTTGCAGCAAGTACGAAAGACTTGAACTCAATGTCTTGATGCCCTCCTACGTGAGAACGCTCACGTAACTCGGTTCTGGGTCTCTGTTTCTGTCAGCGGAGGTTGACAGCTTTAATACTATCATGACATAAGATGGTCAGGCTGATTCTGAACAGGCTTGAGATACAAACCAACACAGCTTCTTCCCATCCAGCATGCAACAGCCCCAGAAACTACAGCGTTTGCAAGGAGCCATGGCTTTAATGGAAACTATGTCTGAGAAAGTATTGCTGAAAAAGGCAATCAGATGCTAACGAAAACATAATCCTGTTCATCCCCAAGTGCGTGTTTCTCAGATGATTTACTGTATTATGATAAAGTGAATCTCACATTCAGAGACCGCAGGCTGGAAGACAGGACATTACACACACAACAGCTCTTTTGATGCTGCTTCAGAATGAAGAGACTGTTTTCTCCCTGCTGTTTAGAGAAAACATTGGCAGCACAGGCAGATTCTCAAGACATTGCCTCGTTCTATAGGGCTGCTGGATGTAGCAACGCAACATTTAAAGCGGATAATGAAAATGGCTGATTACTTTAAACTGGCTGCAACCTATATTCAAGCAAGGAAACTGACTGATGAAAGAGCTTCCTCCTACAAGTTTGTAATGTTGCTGGGGGTTTACGCTCGTTACTGAGACAGAACCACTGATACATTGTGGGTGGAAGGGCAGCAATGCTTGGAGAGTAGGATAAAAGACTGCACTCCTCATGAAATTAGTTTCATTTCCAGCTCGACATCAATTTATTCTACTACAAAACAAAGCAACTGATCAATTTAGACTGGATTCTTCACCAAAAGCACGATTTATGACTACAGGCTTTACTAGTACCAGTCTTTTGGTTTCCATGTATATAAAATTACTGTTAAATACACAGTGGCAGAGTTAGCTGTGAGTTTCTTAAGCACTTTGGAAGCCACAGACCCCATTTAAGAGCAAAGTTGTTCTTGTTATTACTCACTATCAAAGTTGAAGCATTCATTTAATGTGTGGGATATGCTACAAAGTAGTGACAAGTGATCATTGCCTATCAGAAAGAATAAAGGGAAAGGATAACATTTTCTTAATCAGAGGGATTAAATAAGCTCTATCACCATGCCAGGTATTAGCTATTTTGTGGCCACTCACAGAGCAGGGAAGCTTATTGTGTGTCTATAAACGCTGCATCACGGAAAGCCTGTTTCAATCAGCATTATATTCCCCAGTTTCACTTCAACATCTCCCAAAAAGCTGGTAGGTTTAAAACAAGGCTTTGAAAATGTGCAGAAATCAACCCACTTCCACACTCATCTTGCTCTTTTGACCACGTTGATAAGCGTGATGGTATTTAATATCCTAGTCCTGAGCTTGTGAGAAAACCATACAACTGGAACTTAGTTCTGCAGGTTCAGTCTCCTCTGAAAGCATTCACACTGCATGAAGCTTTTAATAATTTCTAAAACCTTCAACTCACACAGGAGGATCCAAAGACAGACAGAAAGAGAATCTAGTCTCCACCACCCTGCCTTCCTTTCCTCTAGGCAGATGAGCTCCACCCAACATATCTTTTAGGGGGGAAGCCAGAAAAAGAAGTAGGCTATATTTTAATCAGTGGGGGTGCATGAAAAAGTTTTCAGGAGGTGCATTTCCGACAGCTTTCTCGACTTCCATCTGCTTTTCTGAACAGAAGCAGCCTCCCCGAAATCCGCAAAACTGAGCCATAAACCTCACAAGAAGAAATTTCCCTTGGGAGATCCACCACCTCCAGCTACGCTCTGAGCCAGAGACACTGCAGTAACAATTCCCCGTGGGATTGAACATTTCTTCTTCCCTGCTGGAAAGCACAAGTGCAGATGTACAGAAAGGAGTGGGAGGTAGGGAGAGGATGGGGGACAGAGCCCAAACTTTTTCAGCCTTGAAGACAGACGCATGTTTCTGTGTTTGAAAGGGGTTGAGGGAGAAGGCAGGAAGGAGTCTAACTGCATCCAGATTGTTTTGTCCTTCCCCACTTGCTTTGTCTCACTGGCAGGTTTGACTGTCAGTACCCGCAGCGTTTCTGAGCCCAGCGCCAGCTAATTGTGGTCCTTATATACATACCCCCAGATCTAACTTGACACAATGCTGTATAATTGGCAGCTCAAGAGAACAGGGGAGAGACGGGCATTGAATGTGAATTACCTCTCACACCTACAGCAGGAAGATCCTCCGAGACAGGCTGAAGTCACTGGCGGGGAGCTTGCCCTGTGCCCGTGGACACAGTGGCAGGTTTGCAGACAAAACGACAACTTAATTTTCCAGTGCTGCCAGTCTTAAAGGTCCTAAAAACAAATATTCTCTGACAGGGAAAAGAAGGACAAAATGAAAGCAAGGCAGTAGGCTTGGGCAAGGGAAAGGGAGGGCACTGGAAATAGATGCTTAATAGGAGTTTAGATGGGAAGTGAAAAAGAACGACAAAATTCTCGCTCTGCCTCCTTGAAGGAGCTCACAGTGTGTCTGTGCATTTCTGTTGGTTGTCAAATGGAAAAATGTAAGTGGGACATTTTTCTCTTGAATCAATGTTTATTCGATAAGGTCAGTGCCACCTAAACAGGCTTCAGTTTCAAGTGTAGGGA
>NW_009219141.1:26131-45228 GCF_000690835.1 Fulmarus glacialis
TACAAACAATGGCAACATATCTGCACCTTCCCCACACTTCCCATCCCTCCCCAGCTTTTACTGCGGAAACACGATACAGCCCTGCAGACAGAGGCTGTCAGCTATCCGTCACTGCTGCTTACACTACATTTATGTGCATGAGTACTAACATCTTCCTGCACAGTTCAGGTAAGGGGTTAGGCAGGGCTCACTGCTCACCACTTAGCTAATTGCTACAACAGACTGTCTTGCACAGAAGAGTGCAGTTTCTTGTTTACTCAGAAATACTTGCTTTAAGTGCAAGATTAATCAGCACAGTCCAGAGCATGACAGCTTTATGTTTTGTCTCTAGCCTCCACATCTTCCTATTCACATCTGGCTCCATCTCCCTGGGCTTCATCTACTACGCCTTTTTCCTTCATGCCTTTAAAGAAACCAGACCCTTTTCAATAATCAAATGTAGTATGTGAACCATAAAGAGGTGAAAACCCCGCAAACAACTTAAGACGAGGTGTACGCTTAAGGGGGGAGGCTCAAACCACCCATTCTACTCCAGGGAGACTGCAGTGGTGACACACAGCTCTGAACACCAGCACATCCACGGAGCCAGTAAGAGGTACCTGGCTGTTAGGTTTTTGGTGCTGCTTTAAAAGGTATTTGCCTCTAAGGCAAAGGCAAAGCTGTCCTCCGGGCTGGATCCTGGAGGACTAACTGGAATTATTTCACTTCGCAGACAAAATGGGCATGGCTTTTGGAGGGATGTCCTCAGGGTAAAACAGACAGGGAAGCAGCAGAGGACAGGAGTTCTAGCACGAAAAGCAAAGCAAAATGCAAAGAGAGGCAGAGACGCAGTAAACGAAGAGAAAAAAAGGTCAGAATTGGTGCTGCTCAAGCAAGGAGCAAATTTTCCCTTTGAATGTGACAATATGGCTCTGAATAAATAATAAGAACATAGTTACTACATAAAGGCCATGGTCTCCAGCCAAATGTCCCACTGTCATCAGGAAGACATCTGCTACAGACTGAGGAGGTTTCAGGAGCACTGGTTTTTACATCCTGGCCTAAAAGCTTTAATTCTATAAAATTTGGTTGTTTCTTCAACCTCTGGTTTTGGCACTTTGTCCAATCTGATACTTGTTAATTCATCTTCTACATTCTCTCTATCCTTGTGGCAGGTTCCCTATTCTAAAATGATGCTGCCAGTAACAATAATTCCCTGAAAAGCAACAGCAAACTCTCGCTTTCAAAGTAAAAGATGAGATTTTTACATTCTAAAAGTATAAAATGTCTCAGAGAAAGCCAGCAAAAGATGGCCAGTCACTAGGAGAGAATATTTCAGAGGGCCTACCATCTGTTTTCAAATGTGATTCTGAAATTTTTCAAGTTCAAGTGTGTCAGAAAGTCCATGGAATTTTGATTATTAAGGGCCAGACTCCATGAAGGAAGTGTAACCCGGGCACATTTGTAAATTTTAGTAGCACTCTTCAATTACATTTATCAGATCTATATTGAAATCCTTGGAGATGGTTTGAAGCAACAACTTAGAATCAAAGCTGTCCACAAAAGACAGGCTTTAATGCAGGTTGCACTGCAGTATCACACAGAAGTTGTTTCCTATTCTTTGTTACTCCAGTGCTTTTTGGGAGAGGATTTTTCAAAGCAGACACCTGAATCGGCCCAATGATGAAATCTGCATCTTAAACTCTGGCAAGGGGGAAAAAATGACCACTAATGACAGCATAGCACATTGTACCGATATTAATATTTATTATTTAGTGACACCACCCCAAGCTATTATTTGCTTACAACCAGTACTACCTGACTTCTAAGGACTCATGCAAATTCCATAAAATGCAAGAGCAATTAACCTTGTTGAGTAGGAAAATAAGTTTAATGTCAAGTTGCTCTGCTGATAGATGTGGCTCACATGTCTCAGAGGCCGACTCGTGCCTCTGATATAATGAAGCTCACCAGAAAGGCCTGTATTGAGCGACTTCTCCAATTATGCACCAGTTGCTGAACACATCCTGAGCTGGACAGCCAATAAATTACACCATGAGCATACACTGGCCTGGATGGACTCAGTTGTTTGCTTTAGTAATAATTAATCAAGAGCAAGATGCAGTGTGATGAAGCCTTTGATATTTACAAGAGGAACATTTGAAGAAAAAAAGGAAGAGACAAGCATCTGTTCCCCTGACTTAACCAAAACTTTTCATAAATTTCTTGTTATTTGTTCTCAATTCTGACAATTAGAAAAGCCCTTCTCTTCTATATATAGGTAGAATGAAAAAATATTTAGCCCCCAATGAGATTTCACAGTCATTTGCAGCTTCCTTAGAACCCAAGAGGATACATTAACCCATACATTGCAGTTCAGAAGTTTACAGGGTGCCCATAAATGCTCCAGCCACAACAATGAAGCTGCCATTAGTCTTAAAGAAGCAGAACTCCTGATAGCTCAATCCCCCACTTCTGGCACTCGGGAAGATATTCCCCACAAAATAAAGCTAAAAAATAAGGGGATAGGAGCATCACTATGCACCTCCCTGCAGCTCAGTGCAGCTGTTTGTACGCCCTTTTCTCAGGCAATTTCAGCAGCAACTGGATAGCGGAAAAGACTTTGCTTTGGCAGGGAACAGACCTACGAGAAGCCACACCAAGGAGATGGTGTCTAAACCCCCTCAGCTGCACAAACAGGAGTTTCCACGTTGTTAAATCATTTCCTTAAGGAGAGACGCTCAGACACAAGAAGAGAAAGAAATCAAAAGCCACCTCTGTCACAAGAAAGGCAATGTCTGCTTCACTACCACCCCATGCTCAGGTACTTGGTGGCGAGGAGGAGGTAAAGAACACCACAGGTTTCCAAACATTCCTCTACCACAAAATACAGTTCCACAGGTGTTCAGAACCTAAGCTTCACAGAAGCTCCATGAAGTAAGTAAGGGTTATGGTAACTGTTTTACAGATGGAGAACTAGTACAGCGAGACCGAATGATTTCCCTGATGTCACACAGGAAGTCTGTGGCGAAGGAGGGAGCTGAGCACATCTGGCTAACATCAGCTTGAGAGGTCAGGATGGGGAAGGTAATGAGATGCCTCCACACCAGAAGCTAAGTTTTAGGAAGCAAATAATCACACAGAAGTTGGAAAAAAATCACTGCAGTGAATCACACTTACTCAGTATTCAGAGACACGCTCACATTACAACTTATTTAATTAGAAAAATGATCTAATTGAGATGCATCCAAAATTGCCTCCAATACGACATAAGCAATAATATACGTAAGTAAGAAAATATGTTGGCTACGAAGGTGCGTGCGTTTGTGCGCGTGAGGAAAACGACGAGGTAAGTCGTCACACTTGCTCTCCACCAAGCTCAGCAATAATGCTGAATACATTTATTAAACACAATCAAATTTTACAAGGCACTGAAGTGATAACTCTGTAGTAGTGGAAAGTGCAAGCAGCAATAAATATCTTGTAAACACAGAGGTCACAGGCCCAGGTGCTTATGAGCATGGGAAAGGTGGGTTACTGTAAGCGGTATGCTTCATTGCCTCAGCAGTTATTTTTTCATCTTTCTTTTCTTGGAGGAGGGGTGAAACAGGACAGAGTAGATTATTACTTAATTTACTGCAATAAATCAGGAGTCAAAGCAATTCAAAAGAATTTGTAGCTTATCACTATGCAAAGAAAAATCAAACCTCTATCAGTTCAGATCTAAATACAATTACAGGAACAAAATAGCTTTATGTTTAAACCATCTAACTGAGCCTGACAGATGGATACTGTTTATATCCATTTGTATTTATTGAACATATTAAAAGACTGCAGCTGTTCTGTCAACACCTAGGTGCTTCCAGGGTGCTTGGAGCTGTATATAAATATGACAGAATTTTATGGATAAGTATATTCCGTGGAATAAACATGTTGGAGATATTGTGATATAACAAGTATTTACATTAACAACCATAATACCTTGAACTGGTTTCTATTGATCTTTAAGCACTTCACCGAAGTATGGATAAAGCATCTGCACTCCCACCCTACAGACACAATTAAAGCTCAGAGATTAAGTGCTGCTGAAGGATTTTATAACAACTCAGTATGAGCGATGGGATTAGAAGCCAGGCCTACGGCTGCAGGCTTTGTCTTCAGCACTTTAAATCACACTTCCCCCATCCATATCTACCTCTCTGCGTCTTTGTGTGCAACACCCAGGAGCCCATTTCATTGTAAACTTGCATATATTCGCTGCCTGATTTTAATCTCATGCAGCATTGGGTCAATCAAAGCCAAAGCCAACGAGCTGCACACTATGACGGCTCGCTGCAGCCCTCCCCCAGTCAGAGGGCTGTACGCAATCTGTCCATCAGCCGAACCCCCCGAACCTGCGCCGCAGCAGCACGTCGCCGCTGACAGCTTATTCCTGCGCTTAGAAATTCAAGGCAGAGCCTCTCGCTTGACAGCTATCTAACCCTCACCAAACCTCCTCTGACTGGCCAGAGGATCAGAAAGAACATTGTAATTAACAGAAATACAATCCCACACTCCTCATCACTGAGGTTTTGCATATAGTAAGGAATGATCAGTGGCAAAGAATGATGACTGCTCCTTGCGTAAATCACATGCTCTACAAGGAAAAGCTTTCAAGCATGGCATGTGGGAGATGAACACACACAGACCTTTGGGTTTTCTTGGGGGGTTTTCTCCTGTGTTCAGCTCTCAAGCACAGCACCCTGGGGGAAATCTGACCAAGGACGTATTTCATCTGCCTACTGCATGGGTTTTGTGCACCACTGCACATGGTGCACAAAATCTTCAGATTTTTTTTTTGCTTTTTAAATTGAAAAAAAAAAGAAAAATTGTAGACTACGCTCCATCACAGTCATTTGTGTTTGCAGTACTGGATTCCAGCAGGACTGAAAGGGAAGAGAATGACACTAGTTGAGAAGGAAGAAAGTTTTAAACTGGAGGTTGCATAGACCTGGGGGGTAAAACAATCTGAGGATAAAACAGGACTTTGTGGGCATCCTCTGTAAGCAGCTAGTTGTAGACTCCTAAGAAGAATTTCAGCATAGGAGATAGAGCATTTTTCCTGCTAAGAATTGCTCCCTCACCTTCACAGTTCCTGCACCACAGCTTTAATGCTTTTCAGAAGACATATAAGGGGAAACAAATTTTATGGAGCTCTGTGGGAAGGGGAAATGGAAAGACTTTACTGGGAGAGAAGAGCTGGTAACCTGGCAATGAGAAAGGGTCTGGACCACACTAGAAAACAGAGCAGGAACAAAATATGATTTATCTGAAAACAAGCATACAGATAGAAATGGGGAGATGGAAGAGAAGAAAAGAGGCATTTCCCAGGGGGCTGGGGGGTGGAAGTCAAACTTCCTTTCTGACTAAATAGCTGAGCTCTCAGTCATTTCTACGCAGTGGGAATCACAGTGCTCGTTTTAAAACCATCCATCAATTGATAGCCAAAATCTTTTTTATTAAAAAGGGATATCCTCATCTCCACCCTCTGCCTGTGGAAGAAGCGGCACAGGGAGAGAAAAAAGGAAGAAAAAGGAGAGCTGGCCTGCTAATACCATATGGCAAACACAGGAACCGAGCACAGGCTCCCTGACTCCCAGACAGAGCCATATTCCCACCGGACCACCATCATTTTTCATCTGCAAATATGCACGTGCCTACGCACAGACACACAGGCGATAGCAGCATAATCATCTCTATACTGCCCTGCCACTAAGGCCTGAACTCTGAAATGAGAGCCATCATCTCAACAACTGAAAGGGCATATTAATAGTGTTGCCAGTTAAACTCCCCAGAGAGGAGCCGTCTCCTGCATGTTTATACAGAGCCAAGCACAACAGGGCCGATGGTTGCCTTTAGTTCCACAGAAAGGATCATTATCCCGGTTCTTCCTTGGCTGTGGTCAGCCAACTGCGGCTTTGATAATTACCCTATAGAAACTCAAAGCTGCTACACCAGCATCTTAAACACAAAATCATACTCTATTGCCATTTTTCCCAGAAACATTTTTATAGCAGACAGCAGTTTCTACTTAGGCAGCAGACGGACCAGAAAATACTGCTTGACAGAAATGCTTTTGAAGTGGAGATGGGACCATAACACCAGATTCCTACCCCTCCCTCTAGCGAGTGCAGATGTGGATGCTTTCTGGTCCAGAGCTCCAGGATTTGGCCCTTTCTAAACATCCCAAGTACTTCTAGTAATGGCTGAGCATTTGGGGTTGCTTCTAATGTGAGAGGAGAGGTTTTAAGCACTTCTTTGACCTGAACCCAGGACTTATCAGAAGACCAATGTGCCTCTTAAGCTCTCAGAGCAGGATTTAAGCAAAACATCAACAGAGCACAGACTCTGTGCTAGCAGCCTGCAGAGGGGAGATCTGCTTTACAGCCAAAGCATGACATCAGAACTCACTTACCTAGATGAGCAGGCAGCGTAATAGCGCCTATGTGCACTAGCACATTACCGATGAAAGCACTGAGTTTTGAGGGTGAGAGGAGGCATAACAAGTCTTAAAGCACCTCTGGAAAATAAAATGAAACAAAACAAAACAAAACAACAAAGATCCTTGAAATTATTTGCTTCTGCTCTAATTTCTGCAAATAACAAACAAGGTGTCTGTACAGAGGTTCCTGCCAACAGCTGCCATCAACCTACATAAATCTTACGTTCAAAGGAAGCCTCCAGCAGTCAGTTTTTCTATCTTAATTTGATTCTTTTGACTTTATCCATCCTGTCTGTTTTCATCTTTCCTCATTAAAAGGATTTTTTAAGAAAAGAAATTAAAAAAAAAAAGCCAAACACAGCTAATTATTTTAATGAGCTACCAAAATATAGTTGCTTTCTACTCTGAATATAAGCAAATGCCAACACTGCATGGGAAGCAGAGGTAGCACAGCATCTTAATACTATACCATCAGCTCCTATATTTGATTAATGAAGACTCACAGGACTAATTTTACACTGCTTCATTAAAAGCCTGGGACAATTAGCATAAAGGTTAGACTATTACATGATTAAAATGGGGTTTTGGGGGTTTTTTTTTGTTTTTTTAAACAAAATAATTTGCTTCTTTTTCTTTCCCTTTGGAAGAAACCACACTGCATAGACAAAATGAGCTATTGTCCTTTTCAACGTCATATGTAGAGAAACATGAATTGCTACATCTCTCATCAAGGACACAGCACAGCAGCTGCCCAGTTTCTACAAAAGGGCAAAGGCAATGCTCTCTTGTAAAGCTAACACACAGACAAAGGAAACAGCCTTTCTGCTCAGAGGACACAGAATGGTGATAAACTTAAAATTCAGCCAGCAACTAAAGGGAGGGAAGAAATTGCTCATTCCAAACAGCGCATCCATTTCTCACACAACTAAACCTGTCTTGCAAACTTCTCCAAATGATGATCAAAGGTAAAAGTACATATATGCAACATTGCAAGAGCTGAAGTGTACATAATAAAAAGCACAGGCATTCTCTATTCTTTGAGGCTTTATTGAGAGAACAGAGGAAGAACTGCTTTTGAACTTGCAGGTGAGTAATTCTTTAAAAGCACATCACTCTGGCAGCGTTGCTGTGCTGTTGATTCAGCATCACGATGGACAACACAACAGAGCAAGGTTCAAACCACCCAGCCATTTCCCTGCTCTGTTTTCCCTCTCCTTCCACATACTAAGGTAAGCAGCTCTCAGAAAACACGCTTGCTCCCAAGCCTCCACCTCCTTCTCCGCTACAGCCTCAGGAATGGAAGAAAAACATAAAAAAGCAGCAGCAGCAGCCCTAAGGAACAGACTTGATGAAAAAGAAAAGCTAACTGCCAGACAACGTTTCAGTCTATTTCAGAGCTGGTTTACACGTGGGAGTACTTGCCAAGACTTGCACAAGGCACCACTCTGCCTTGCAGTGCATGCTGGCACTCAAGGGGTTAAAGCAATATAAGCCAGGCCTGCTGGAGAAGCACTACAGCAGGAAGAAAGAGTTACAAATGATTTTTCTTGGCAAAAGCAGCTCATTGGAATAGTAGGAGGATTGTGCTTACTCCTCATATATAAATGCCAAAATGAGGCTTGCTGACACTTTCCTGGCATGCCACAGCCCTTCCAGTGGCCCAGGACTTCAACCGAACTTTTGGAGGAACAGAAGGACACACAAGATGTTTCTTTCCCAACCGACCAAACCCTCCTCTCACGTGGCATTATCCAGCGTCTATGGAAAGTGTCCGTCCACCAGCACCACCACTGACTCTGCTCAGCCTCCCCCTTTCCACACCAATGCCTGATTTTTGTGGCCAGTGTTAGGGGCTGGGGGTTGTGCGAAGCCACGAGCATGCATGAATTCTGGGTGCATGTTGGTGGGGAGATGGGGGATTAATGAAGACCCACAGGACTAATTTTAGGCAAGATGAAGTCTTCTGAAACATCAGAATTTTGCAGCTTGCTTAACCAACAGCCCAGCTTTTCCCTTACCCTGTTCTCCAACACCTAATAGTTACCTAGGCAAAGAACCGGCAGGGAGTTTAAGGTGACCCTCTCCCTGGTCCTCCCTCTCAGGTTCCAGAGACCAGCAATTTATGGACCTTGAGAGCTGGAAGCTGCATCCAGATCATCATGTTTAATAGACACTAATCTTCCTAAAGGTCTAATCCCTTTGTACTGCTTCGTTAGACTTACACTTTTGGCTTCCACAAAATCCTTTCACATGAGTTTTGTAATTTCATTTTGCCCTGCTAAAAGAATAAAAAAGAAAAGAGAGGCTTATCAATCCCCACTCCTATCAGACTTATCCAAACTGTTATGATTTAATTATTCAGTGTTTCATCATATGGAAAGTGGCTCCATAGCCATTCAAGAGGTTCATGGTAGGGCTTTAAGAAGATGAAGGTCAAATGGCTATTCTGGGAGTGATTAGCTTGTTCAAAGGCGCAGGGCATCACATGTGATGCAACTTTGGCTTTTGCCTAGAGGCTGCTCTAGTGCTGCACAGAGCGATGGCTGAACTTTCTTTGCAGCTGAGGAAAGAAGTTGGTTACTTCCAGTGACAGAGTAACTTCACTTTCTTCATGCCAGGACCACTGAGGCTTTGTGGTAGGGGACTGGTTTTATCACCTTCTATCATTTCTCTCACTGTGTATCTGCTCTGACACATTCATATTTAACAGCAACCAATACCTAGATTTTTTGCTCTTCCTTTCATCTCTCCTGTTTCTCCTTGTAGAGATGGCTTGCTTTCGTTACTGACAACCTACAGCCCAAAGCAGTCTCTTGCTCTCCAACACTAATGAAAATACACACCCAGAACCCAAAACAAACAAGAACCTCCCCTTCTCCAAATGTCACTGTAGATGCTCAGACAATTATTCTTATAAAGGCAACTGAGAAGAACAACTTCTTGGCAGTGGATTTACAACAGGCTCCCCACCTCTATGGGGAAAAATGTACGTTTGCAAACTGAAAGGCAGAAATGAGTTCTTGGAGACAACATCATCCACTTTAGCCCTTCACCAAGAGAAGCAAGTCTCTCCCAGTTAGCTTGCTGCTTGTAGAACCCCCATGATGCCAAAGATGAAATCCCAAAACCTGACTGCTCTCCACATCCCTTTAAGAAAACAAAATGGGCTAAAGCATGTTAGATGAGATTGTAATAAATTTTAGCAGTAGAACTAGGAAATCTTTACTGATTGGTTTCTGTACTAGGATTATTATGAGCAACTCCTATTAGTTGTGATTCTTCTCTCCACCTTCACATGTCATCAGAAATACATACTGCCTTCAGTGATGTCCACTCAGGCTGAAACGGTTTCTCATGAAAAGTTCATCTCACCTACCTGGCCTACAAGAAGTCTCATTAGTTTGACCCACTATACCATGACTGCACACGGAGTTTCAATGGAAATGTTTGCAAGGCAGTTAACTTTTTCTGTAAATATACACATACAGTACAGAGCTTCCAGGATTGTCAGGCTGCTTTACAAAAGAGACATTTTTCCTGTTTACAGTCTGGGGAGGTGGAGAACCGCGTTCTCAAAATACCACAAGGCAAGACACTGTGCAGCAAGTGAGAACTCAGCTTGGACCTGCTATCTCCAAGATCAGAATCACATTAGCAGAAGCTAGGGAAAAAAAAGTAAGAACTGAAGAAAGTTCACTGTGCTGCTGTTCGAGAAAAGAGAAATCCAATCCAATGACCAAGGTTATTAGGAGAAGTTGACGGTGTGTTGGCAAAACAGAAAGAAAACTACCGGAGAAATTATCAGCACTGATGGAAATGTCATCCCCACCACTGAAGAATACCCCAAATTGCCCTGATCTAACTTGGTCCTTTTTTAAACTCCTTTCCTCCAGGGGCTGGAGGCTCAGTAATCAGTCTTGCAAATTTTCAGTTTTCAAATCTAGGCAGGAGGTTTGTTTTTCTTGAGCGACGTGCCAATGCTATTTCATGCTGTACAGCTTCCAGTATTTTCTTAAGTGCCTTGAGAGGCTTGGCATGAAGGGCAATATGGAAATGTAGTTTTAACTGATAGCTTCCAACTTCTGCCTTGTAACCTACCTTCAAAATGAGGAATTTCAGTAGAAACAGAGGTGCTCCTTTCCCTGCATGCAAGGAGAACAGTACTCCCCACAGCACACACAGACAGTGAAACATATTTCAGTTGAACGTGGAGTGCCAGATGAGGAATGTAATGCCCCTGCCAGGATGGTGACCAACATCTCCATTAATCTATCACTACAAATGGCACAAATTTAAAACAAAACCCTCACCCTTCTCTATGCCCATATTACAAGACATGCTGGATATTTCTCTTTCAGCCAGCCAGCTAACTCTGAGGACTGACTTACAACGTCCCTCCCCATCACAGAAATACGGTACAACAAAGTGGGGAAGAACTACTCCAGCTACCCACAGAGGTCAGCCACAATCACAACTTCAAATTCATTAAGAAATGAATGTACCAGTGCTCACTGAAATGGGCTAAGCTAATCGGAGGTACTGTGGGATGACTAATTCATAACTAGCCACGGCCAGGCAAATTCCTTGTCTACTTGCAAACCTAAGTGCATTATCCCCAGCTGCCATCCTGACCTGCAGGTCAGATCCACAGCATCATCAGGAGCAAGGAGCACGGATAAAGGGAAACTAGTATAATGCCTTCCCCCATTAACATTTGACTTCGTGCACAAAACATCACATTGTTCTTTGTCCAGCAGTTTTAAAGATTTTTGAAAGAATATCCTAATTAATCTGTGGGGGAATTCAAGCAAGATTGCTTTAAGTATTTTTATCTTAAAAATCCAGTGTTGTAAAGTATTCTCCCCTTTCCTATTTCACAATGTTCTCTTGTGTTTCAGGTTATTATAGAGGGTCATAAAACACCTGTAATCCCCTAGATTATACACCACCATTAAAATACGTAATATTTTGGGACTCCAGAGGATTATTATTTAATGATGGTAATTTGCCTGCCCTTCATCCAGAAGGATCCCCAAAATAACAGTTTTCCCAAAATAGAAGTGCAGCTGTGAGACAGGACAAGGCAAAAACCTTAACAGTGACTCATCAGGGTAGAGAAGAAAAAGACAACTCTTATTCACAGGAAGATACTACTGAAGTTCTGCTAAGTGGAATGAATCAGGAATTCACCTTAACAAAAAGTGCCTGAGGATTTTTGCTTATCAAAGTTGTGCTGCTGATCCACAGACAGACATGAAGCTAATAACAATAATCAAAACGAGCCTTCTGGGCATATTTGCCTTGTCATTTCTAATGTAGCCTGATTGCTGCATCTCAGTGCTAGCCCTACCTGCTTCCAGAGCAACTTCCATCCAATTGTGTCAATATGTCTTATAAACATTAACGAATTAAGCCACAGGACAGTTTTGAATGGTAAGACAACAAATATTATTCTCCTTTCATGTCATGATTCAAAGTCTGTTGAGTTGTAAGAGAATCTGAATCAATTCTTCATTGCTCAAAAAAAACAACCACAAAGAACAAAAAAGCAAAAAAAAAAAAGTCAAAGCCATGCAAGGTGATCTATGAATGACTTGATTCTTGGTGCTGCAGCTAAGAAACCAGATTAGTCTCTCTTGTCCAGGAGAAAATTAGAAGCAGCAATAAATACTTCTTCTAAAAAAAAAAAGGCACGACGTGCTTCCCAGAAGCGACACAAACGACACAGCAGTACGCAGAGC
Organism: Fulmarus glacialis; assembly: GCF_000690835.1. Taxonomy (NCBI): domain Eukaryota; kingdom Metazoa; phylum Chordata; class Aves; order Procellariiformes; family Procellariidae; genus Fulmarus; species Fulmarus glacialis. The sequence goes on from NW_009219141.1 coordinate 38,333, forward strand.
TGTGGAGGGGGTGGCTGAGGGATGTCGAGCTCACAGTTGCACACAGAATCACTTATGAGAGCAACCCAAAGCAGGTATATTGCCCTCTGTTTGATGAAGGAACAAAAAAACCTGTCAAGAAATGGCACTTAATTTGCACACATAAATACACCCACATGCAGTCAAGAAAGGGAAGGCCTTCTCCCTGCTTCTCTCCTTTTGCTTATTTTCCTATTAGTCACAACACAAATCAAACTGCCAAGCTGACAAGGCCTCCAAACAAGTCAGTAATTCTGCGGATGTACAGAGGCGCTCCCTGGCAACACCAGCCGAACGAGGCCTTCGGGACGCCGGCCCCTCTTCTGTACGCAGCCCCAGGAACCGCAGTTCCCCCCTTGTCAGAGGGGGCTCCTGCACTGACAGCCAGGCTCCTCTAACCGGGGGCGGCATCCAAACACACAAAGAGAACAGGCTTGAACACTACCAACACGGCTGCTGGCTTAGGGTCACAAAAAGGATCCCCCCAGCCCCAGCCCAACCAACCTGCCAGCTTTATACTACGCAGCCAATCTGCAAAGTCCAAAAATTTTCAGGCACTTTAAAAAGTGGGGGGTTGACATTAAATATGTTATTTGCTACAAAATTGAAAGCATAAAGCTATACAGAAATTAACATTTTATACTCATCCTGATTGGGGTATTGCTTTGGATGTGGTACAGCACTGCTAATATTTGCTTTAGGATTTATTTAACAGTGAGATAGAAATAATTTGGCCTTCAAAGAAGAGCTTGACTCTTCCCTTTGAAAAAACTACTGAAGTTATATCTCAGTACTGTATCGTTTCCTTGAATCCAGAAGAAGAGGAGGATTCAGTTTCATAAGAAATAAAATCAAGAGACTAAACTTCCAAGTATTTGGGCTTTACTCTCATCTTATGCTGGAATTAATTTTATCACATAAATAGACATAGATCTCTCACTCCCTATTAACTCCTAAGGGTAAGAGATAATCTTGAAACTACTACTGAAGAAAGAGGCACCTTAATATCGTTTTTTATCTCTAGATAAGGAGCGCAGAAGCTGTGCTAAATCATGTGGTACTTAATGCATTTCATTTTGAGGGAAAATAATTACTTCCTAAACTAACTTATATTCAGATGAGTGTGTAGAATATGCTTAGAAAAGGGGCGGGGGGGGGATGATCTTGTATATATTGTATATAGCTGTTCGGAGTTTGCATCTGGGCATTTGCACTTTTCAGCTGCCCCATTAATACCAGAATCCCCAAGTTTCCCAAATCCTACCCCCATGCATCTTCACAACTACCTGGCAGATTCTGCTGCACACATTTAGTTAAATCTAATGAAAGCAAGTCTCTTACCAAAGAGAGAGGGGCTCACTTATCAAGCAGACAAGTATCTGAAGAAGTCTATGTGCATTTAGGCCTTAGAAACACCCAATTTGGGATGGAGGCTCTAATTCTTTAATTTACCAAAGAGAGACTTAAAAGCTACCTTGATCATGGTGTACCACTAATCATCTAAAATGGAAAAAGATGCCCAACTGCAAAACAAAACCCAATGGGATCTCAAGTTAGATAGTTTCATTTTGGAAAAGAGCAGTTAAAAAAATAAAACAATGAACAGTGAGGTGTGTTCAACTGCCAGAACCACACATTAGGAAACATAACCTTATACTTAACTGTAAAAACAATCTGTTTCTTGCTGAGTGCAAAACATTAATACACTATCTAGTGTAATCCAATAATTGAGGGGGGGAGGAATCACGTGCATGCAAGGTTTACATAGAAGTCATGTTGTGGACCAAAGATATAAAAGTACATGTAGAGAACGCACACTGTGTTCTTTTAAAAATACATGCTTTTTATTGCTGTTACAGTGAAGAAATCATTAGGCCGTATCTTTGTTGAGCAGGAAGAAAACTGATTATATTGTCATCTTCAACCTCTTTTGATATGCTGGCCTATTTCTAGTGTTTAGAAACATTTTGTCCCCCAAAATTCAACGTAGAAAAACATTTTAAACACATCTTGAAAGAAGTGTTATTTGATAAGTAAGAGTTACTGCACACACATATCTAAACACTCATACAAATAATTTTGAATTACCTTAAAATCAGATTAAAAATATCAGTGAACTCAGCTAAACTTGCCTTTGCTAACAAGTATTTTTCTCAACAGTACATCTGCTCATTTAGTTTTGAACTTGAGTTTCGAAGTAATGGGAATTCTACCGTTGGCCACTGAAAAATAACTTGCACACTTGAGATCCCAAGTTTTTCACCCTCAGTAGTTAGATACCACTGAATATCACTACGTTATTTTTTAACCATTCCCTCATCTTGAAAAGGGAGGAGAAGCAAGTAGGGCAATGCTGTCTGTAAAGCACTTCCCCATCGTATTAGTGCTTCAACTTCGTGTTACACTGACTGTCACATAATTTATTTAACTTCAGAACTGGTGTGCAAATGAGCTTTTGGATGCCAGCCACAGAGAAGTCTCCAACACAGAAACTGTGAAGTCTTTTTCTTCATTAAAGACCCTCAAATCAATGTCACAAGCAATGATACCCAGGGATGTGTGGGACTGGGGTCAGGGAAGGATTTCTTATATTCTGCCCACTTTTTGCTTAACATTTTTAGCTTTGCATGCTGCGCCTTTTAGAGTTTTACCTTTTTACTCACTAAATAATGCCACTAACTGGTAACAAATCAAATCACAGGACCGTATGAAAATACGTACTTGCCCTGCTGCTTTTCTCTCAATCTCTGAAACAGTAGCTTCTGTACACAAAATCACCTCAATACAAACACACTGAAAGCATTTTAGGGTTTTCCTAAGTTGGTCAGATTTATACAACCCAAATCCAAACCATTCATCCAGTGCTAACTCTGGAAGTTCATTCAGACTCACCTCACCTGGATACTCCACATTTCTGGAAACAAAGCAGCGTTTAGAGAAGGCATCACAACTTTGGTGGAAAGAGCACTGAATTGGGAGACAACTCCTCTCATTTTTCCATGGCCAGGACAGTGAACTCTAAAATCTCGTTTCAGTCTGTACCTCAGTTCCCCCAAGTATAAAACATAAGCTAATAATTATACCTTTCTCTGAAGTTCTAGTCAGAGTGCCACAGGAAAGAGAATTAGTAAAAGGATACTGTTGGACTGAATTACCCCCAAATATAATTTTTTATTTGAAAACACAAATTTTTTTCACAGATTGGATATTTAGGAGAATGAAAGCTCTTTCCCCTTCATAGCCACACCAAAAGCTGTAGCAGTTTAATTAAGATTTTATGCATACAGTAAAATTGTATTGATGTGATAGAATTGATTTAGAAAATTATTTCATTAAATTGGTGCAGTTCCCTCACGTAGAAAATATTATTTTGATTTGAGGATATCTTACATCAATTTAGCATAAGTCAGTAATAAATCTATTTAAGATTTAGGTAAATCACTGTGGTTTTCTTGTCTAGGAAAGAAAAAAAAGAGTACAATTGAAAATATCATTAGGAAGAAACAAAAGAATCTAACAAGAGCCATGAAGTCTAGGAACTATTTTGAGTTAGTAACTCTGCTAAAGCATCAACACTTCTGCCTAGTGTATTCACCCATGAACAATCCCAGTCTGCTGGAAAGCACATGACTGAGGCAGGATAGTAAAGCATACAAGAGATCAGGTATACCAAGTTAGTGTTGATGGGGTAAAAGTATTTTTTACCTAGCGTACATAGGCTAAGTAGTTCCTCTTTCCAGGCTGCCTGGTCCGAGTGGAATAATTCTGCCTGGTTTCCAGCCAAGGACCTTTCTCTCCGAGGAGGAAAGCTGCACACTAGGCTTATGTCAAGTCTGGGCCAGCTCCACGAGAGGATGTTTTTAAGGAACCCGGGAAAACAACACTAAAAACCTCCTTTCCTGTGCCATTCTTAACCGTTATGAGAGCTCTCCAAAAATTTAAATTTAATTCTGTAAGACAGACAGAAAAAGGCAAAAGGAACAGGAACGAAGATGAGTAGATGAGTGCACAGATAAGCTAGTCCAGCCACAGAGCTGTCTACAGAAGTCTGTGAGATGTGGTAAAATGTGAGCTCTTGCTATGCAGCAAAGTTAGTGGAAGCAGGTTGGAACTGGAAGCACTTGTTGCTGCAACTGTGTCATATTAAACCAGACTAGGGGTAGGCAGTCCAGTTCTCTAATAGCAGAGTCTAAAGAAATTACCATTAGATCAGTCAAAGCCTGCAGGAAGACTCAATAAGCAGGGAGGTCTGGAGAAGTCTTCCTTTCTGTTTGCTTCCCCCTGGGAAGGTATTACAAGCCTTAACAAAATAGCTAAATCTGTTTCATTTGGCCACAGACTTTCTTCTTCTGTTGCCCCTGTGTGTGTGTACAGACCATGGGCATCTTGATATGTATATCAGCATGTATATCATGAGCTCCAGAGACAAGAATTTCATTTGGCTACAGAAATTTGAATGTTTCTGAGAAAGCAGATTTCCTTCTTACACTGGTCTCCAAAAGATTTGCCTATCAAAATGCATAAGCTGTTGAACTGAGCGGGGATGTAGCCTGTGCTAACACTGAGAGCACTCTTTTAATAGCTCGAGTCCCTTTCTACTACTATCCTTCATCTGGTTTAGCTCAGTGTTGCTGGTGTATAAAATTTAAAGAGCTCTGAAAAAGATGTTAATGAGCCCTAAAGAGGAGAGTGCTCTTGCGTTAGTCATTCCCAGGAACACCTGTGAACTATTGAGTTTAATTAGTCTACAGCTGGCACTGAGTGTGTGTGGAAAGGCAGAGGATTTATTATCAGATTGCTAGTCCTTAGATTGTTTCTTCCAATGCATTTTTTCCTGTTTGTTTGTTTTGTGATAAAGGACACACAGAGAGCAAGTGCAATTGTTTAACTAACGGGGAAATCCCTCCTTGCAAAGGGTGCCAGACACAGTAGCACTTGGACGACGGCATCATGGGGGAAGTGCACGTGGCAGCATCTGAGAGCACCTCAGCAGTGGGTAGAGGCAAGCAGAGCAAGCTGACAGGGAGCTGTGCGCCCCAGGCCTGCCATTTACTGTGTGGCACAGTTTACTAACAAATCCATACCCTACAACTACAGAACAGCTAAGAGCCCAGATTTTCATTTCAGTAACGCATCATGCTTTTTGTTACTCCTCAGGACTCCACTCAACTCTACAAGCATCCTAAAACTGAGCTAAGAGGTGGGGACAGCCTCTGCCGCCACTTTATTCTGCCATCTACAACACCCAGTGACTTTCAACACAGCTAACTGTTTTAGCACCGATTATTTCACCAGTATCACACATTGACATATTTATTTTCATTAGTGACAGTGAATTACAATTGTTCAGCCTCAAATACTTCCATCTCACCTGCCTAAATTAATGGTGGTATCAGTTTTCTCTTCTGCTCCATCACTAGCCCTCATATTCACTAGGCAGAGTTTTTAAGAGAGAAATGAAAATGTGCCTCCCATATTATGCAGAAGCCAAGCGGACCCACAACTTGGATCACCTGAGGCCTCGACTATACTCACTGCAGCCAGTGTACAGTCCCCAGAGCAGCCAGGCGCCCTGCTTCGCAGCAGTCTGGGTTTGAAACTCCTGGCATTCTCACAGAAAGCAGCCACAATTTGGAGGCTTTTATCTTCAAACGAGTATTCCCTTACCTTGTGCTAAATTCAAATTACCTCAACAGAAACAATGGCCTACTTAAACCACAATGTGCAAAATAATTACCATCCTGACATCATCTTTACTGACAGTAGCTTGTCTTCGCAGACGGAATATGAGATGCTTCCAAGTTGATCGGACTTCATTCTGCCATCACCTTGACATTGCCAAGTCAGTTGTGCTGACATTTCTTCTAGTTGACATTGGAAAGCCTTCAGTAAATCTGTACTGACAGTTTAAATTCTTTTTTTTCCCCCCTCATACTTTCCTCCTGTTATGTCATCTCCATAAAATTGCCCTGCCCTTGTTTCACTTCATTTTGACATCCTACTGTTATTTCCACAGATCCTCTTTAGCACGGCATGCTCCTGTCACAAAGGCACAACATCTCCGAAGACCTGACACGAGAGCACCCGGAGAAGTGCGCCGGGAGTCTCATTAAAATGAATTAAATGGCTGTGCTACTACCTCTACCCCTTCCCAGCAAGTTACTTCTCAAAACTGCAGCCTCACGCTACAGTGCTAATAAAGTGCTTGAGGATGTGTGTAATCTGCACACCCCAACACCCACGCGAGCCAGATTTGTTCGAGTTTGAACGCCTGGGGAGGCCACACAGGCCTGGCAGGGGGAAGAGCAGGGACTAGACAAAAAACTGTCCAGTAGCTCTCCAATGTCAAGATTCAGTAACAACTCAAAAACTTCATGCAACGTAAGTCTGGAAAATACCACAAATCAGACACTGCAGTGAGCCCCTAATTCAGGCCGGGGCAGCCAAGGCCATGCTCTGCCCAGCACCAGAGATGATAAGGGATTTAAATAGAAACAAACACAAACTTATTACATCAACATTGTTACTCATGTGCTCAGCTTCAGGGATGCATTTGAGTACCTTCCCAAACCCAAAATGCAACAGAGTGGCTCAAACGAAAAGCTTCCATTTTTGCAATCAGGACAACATGTATGACTGATTATAATCTCATAATCTCACAGGCCCACATCCCTCATGGATTCAACCCTCCCACCCCAAGGAATTTTCTTTTTCCCTTTTACAGACACAGATTTTATGCTAAAGAGGATTAAGAGCCAGCTATTAAGAGCAGGCACCTATGGATGCCAACAGGCGCCTCATGGGATTTCCCCCCCGTCCAAGCCCCGCAATGGCGGTGCCGACTGCACTGGGGGTCCCTCGGGCGGGGGTCCCTCGGG
>NW_009219142.1:0-33776 GCF_000690835.1 Fulmarus glacialis
CTATGATTCTATGATTCTATGATTTCCAGGAGGCAAGCCCATGCCAGGTCACTGGTTCACTACAGAATGTGGCTACTCATGAGATTTTTAGTACTTTTTCTAGCATTATCTCTGTCCTTAAAGTTTTCCATTTGAACTCACTATATGTAGTAAGATCATGACCAGAAATAATAGGAAAGCAAGAAAATGAAGCAATAAAGAATATTGCAGAATTAGTCCAGCCAAGAGACCACTAGCTTTTGCAGAGCAGAACAAGAAGTATTACCTAATTAGACCTAAGGCCACAGGTTTGTAAGATGAAGTAATGTTGACAGGTCATTGGCCAATGCAAATTCTTGCTGGACATGTCTCCACTGTGAACTGCACACCCACACATGTCCCTGTTACACAGGTACCTAGATGCCATGACTGAGGAACCCACTGGAATGCCCCGCCTGGCCACTCTCTTTCTTTTCTGAGCAAACCAGGGTGCACAGAAGAGTGATGCGGATCAGGTTTGCCCTGATGTAAAGTCTGCAGGTGGCCAGACTGGGCGTAGCTACCATACTCCAGCTTTACAGTACACACACAGCTGCTAAGGCTCAGATCTTCCACCACATCTCCTGACTTTTGATTATGCTTGGCCCATCTCAGCACTAAGACTTTTTTTAACCTTTAGCTGCTACTAAATCTTTGTGAGAAATATTATCATCATCTGCAAAGAAAACATACTAGGAAAAATAACTATATACCTGAAAATACAATTTTTGAATAGTTTTTCTCCCAGTGTAAGACACCCAAGGTAAAATAAATGAACTTCTGTCTAAATGAAAAACAAAATTATGAATGTAATATATTTGTGGGTTTATGGCTTAGAATAATTCCATGAACTACTGTTGCTAACAAAACATACTTTGAGATCACATAATATAATGGATTACAGAGCAAATACCACTGAGTTAAAGAGTTGGTGCTACAGAGTATTTTATGAATAGAGAATCCACACAGGCAGTTTCCATTAATATCAGTGACTTACCAGTGCCATTCTTTACTTGTTTTCCTGAATGGAATGAGATTCCCTGCTAAGAAGAATAGATTCCTCACCTCAAAATGAGCAATAAAAAACTAAGCACAAGTCATACACTCTGCATATAATTATGTACTGCTTGATCAATGTTAAAAGAATTGCGCTACCTGATGAGTTGGTCCCTTATAAGCATAGGACTGCATAACCTCAAGATTCATATATTATACATAGCTGGATAGATATAGGTATACAACTAGTCTACCCATTCTTTATCATTGCTACTACTATTATTATTGCCTGTTTTCCTGTCATGCACATGAGAGACATAGCTCTTTAGTTATCATATGGTCTTTACAGAAACTAAGGCAGATTTTATTCCTTTTTACCCTTTCCACTTAATTTTAAAGAAGCTCTCGCCTTCTGGAGACACACAGAAAAAAACAACTTCTAGGAAATTTGCATTTTCACAGCCCACAAAGCTCTTTGGCCAAGAAAGCCCTATTGCAATCAGTGGCAGTTATCCACCCATCAGTCCTGCACAGGGTGCAGGGCTGCAATTCTGTTGGCTTCTGTATCTGAGGCCTTTAGAGAGGAGCTCAGGTACATAGGGAGAGTGTCTCAGTCTCTTTGGAGTCTAAGTGGAAACTTGTTTTAAAATCCTTTCTACTCTTTCTGCTGCAGCATCTCTACTTGAGCAGAAATGTCGGAGCGGTCTCACTCGCCTAGATGCCGCACTCCCAGGGCCTCCCACTTCCCGCGGTTAAGCGCTCTGCCCTATCTGCCTGCCAACCATTAGCTGATACCCAGGGACCTTCCCACCACGTCTTCCAGTCCATTAGAAGGAATACCATATTTTGTCAGCTAGTTCATTAAAGTTCTCCCTGCTTTAATTAAGAACCAGTCTACACCCCTCGCTGAGCTTCAGGAGCTTACCACATTCTCGATACTCTTTTGCACCCCCTTTAAAAATCTGACAAATTCACCCCGGGTGATTACGGAGCTTTCTATCGCTCATTTGACCTCTCCATGCTCATTGCTTTACCCTCAGCTCCTCAGTCAGCCCACAGCCTGGATTACAATTTTCCCAGCTGCCGCGGGGGCCACACAGCTGCCTTCGTTCTCAGGAAGCGCTGCTCTGCCCTGACCTCCTCATTACCGCATTCTCCTCCATCTCCCACATCTTCTTGGTGTGGCTGCCCGTCCTGGGCTCATCAACTTTTTCTGTTCAACCTCTCTATGACTTTAAATCCGTGAGCCCTAGTGACTTCTCAGCAGCTATCAGTCCTCTCCCCCTTTGTCTGCCTTTTAGTTTGCTAATGTGGTAGTTGGTCCTGTCTATGTTTATGTCTCCTCCACCTTTGGTCATCACCATGGAAACCACCTCCATCTTGCCTGTCAGTCAAGCCCATAGCACAGCCGGCACCTTTGGCTAGAGCTCCAAAACGTTACCAGTTTTTCTAAATAGTATTTCTAAATTATGGTCTTTCATACTATGTTGCAGCTAAATATTTGGCTAGATTCTTATGATCTCAGTATTTGATTGCTGTGACATATTTTTCACTGATTTTGACATGCGTCTTCTTGCCCAATTGTACCTATTGAAATTATTTTTCAAGGAGCACCTTCCTGGCTTGTGGCTATGGCAGCATCGCTTTCCTCTGTGTCTCTCCATGGACTTTCTTTTTGCTGCTCTCCAGCTACACACCACATGTCTTGAATTCCTCCATCCTCTGTCTATTCCTCCTGAACCTCTTATTTGGTGTCAGGAGTTAACTCGCAGCTTTGATTTCCCATAACACCAGCTTCCACCAGGCACTTGCCAATTTTTCAAGGAGGCACCTTTGGGCTGTCTCCCCCCAAGACTTGCATGAAGCTCACGACGGACATCTCCAGCAACGGCGGTCAGCACTGGCTGTTGCCACTGCCCTGCCTTGCTTCAAATCTGCTGTTTCTTATGTCACACTTAGGACCCTGCCTTTAATGTGCTCTGTTTGTTGGGATAAATGAGTCTGAACCAGGGCCTTGGGTTCCTGGGCACCATGGTGATGGAAGTAATAATAAATATTTGAAGATTTGAGTCCTAATTCCTTTCTTGCTGAGTTTAATGGTCCCAGTAGACTCTGTCTGAACTTAAAGCAGATCAAAGGAGAGCAGGAATCAGTCTGTGCATTGTGCACATCGTTTTAATCTGTATAACATGGTTCTGGTCCGAATATGGTTTTACAGTATGCAAGGACCATTTATTTCCTACCACATACATCTTTAGCTGAGGAAAAATGTTGTCACTCAATCACAGGAATCTTTCCTCACCACAAATTACATATAAAGTCTTGTTATGATGTATTACACTTTGCAAAAATCAAAATAAATATCTGCACTCACATGTCAAAATGAGTGATTCCAGCTTTTGGGCTTTTTCACAGATATGTCTACTCCAACCTTTTAGAGTTATCAGTTTAGATTCGCTTAGTACTCTATAAAACATACCCAGGAAAGGTCCATTAAAATATTCATCAAATTCAACATCTGATGATTTAAATACATCTACAAGATAAAGAAATGAGATCGAGTAAGCAAATGAAACTGAAAAGCAGTTAAGTCATCCAGCAGGAGCCTTAGTCCATCCAGCCTCAGTCTTAAGTCTTTTCTAAGTGATGAAGTCTTAATTTCTGTACTGGGACAATACATTGTTTTTTGTGGGACTGCCTCTCTGCTAACTAGAGGAATGCAATTTATCAAATAAGGTGAGAGAAAAAAAAATTGGGATTTTATATAAGCTCATCGGAGCAAATCTACTTTGTGTTATTAAGGTGGCAGGTCCATGATGATGCTTGATTATGACCACAATCACCTGTTTAAAACTCTGTGAACACAGTTTTTCAGCTCTATTTTCTTTGTGGCCAGGTGTTCAACAAGTGGTGCAAAGAAAAGATAGTCTGAAACAACCTCATTACTGCTGATATAACAGCAGTTTAAGAGAAGTCCTCTGTAAGAACAAGTCACAACAGCAATGAACTGACCTTGAGGGGAACTACAGCCCACGCTTAGTCAGGTCACACAACTGCACCAGGAATCGCTGGCTCGCGGGCGACTAGATGGCACTGTTCTGCTTAGCACAGCTGCAAACAGAAATAGGTTTGCTTGTCTAGTAAAACACCCTCAGTCCTGGCTGAAGTCGCTTTCATCATCAGTATGAACACAAAAGAAGAAAAGCCAAGCTTAATATCTTTTTATATGAATGAAATATGTTTTATTCTTTTCATGAAGAATTTTGAAGCCCTTGTTTATTATAAGGCTATTTAAAGGTAACTATGCTTGAAAAATAGGTAATCAGGCAGACAGGCTTTAGGTATGAAGAGGTATTACCTACAGGTCAGTACACTCAACTGTAGACTGCTATAAAATCCAGGCAGAATAACGCTTTGTAACAAAGTGTAGCTTTTAATGGTTTAAGATGTTTCTAATGGTTTAAGTAATTCTACATCATATTTACCAGTCTGGTAGTCTTGCTTTCATTAGCTAAATGCTTTAATTCATTATAGAGTCTAAGCTGCAGTAGGGTTATATTAAAACATGTATTTCATGTAAGTGTCAATGTTTTTAAGATGAGCTAATTTTAACATGACTGATGGTCGAAGAGGAAGGCAATATCCTCTGTCATTCAGAGGGAGATTCAAAACCAATTATATATATGAAAAGTAATTTTACGTATGAAACAGGGGAACTCAACAGACAGACCCAAAGGACAAAATTGTTAACAGTTAAATGATGACCCTTCTCAGTGCAGTGTTTGAACTAAGATAACAATCTCTGATTAACAAAAACAGGGTTTAACTTTGCTTTGCTAATTAATGTCCTAGGGCAATTTGTGGACTGCACTTTAAAGCCCAGAGCTGACCTGCCCCTGCAGAGCCAGCTGGAGCCGCAGACCTGTGCGGATGCACCAGCTGGAGCTCACAGGTTTTCCAGCTCTGGTGGAATGAGAGATGAATTGTTCATCATCCGATTCAGGCAGAATCAGCCAAATTAACTCAGATCACCTCCTTAGCTGCTCCAAAGAGAACGCTTGTGTGATCCCATCTGTTCAACAGAAGAGCTTGGGAAGCAAGTATCCCCAGAAGAGAGGCTGCAAGAAATGCTTATGGGTTAATAACTTCTTCAATCATTGCAGCTGTTTGCAAAGTTAATGTCTGTGTTTGACATCTTCTTTCCTTTATAGGGTTTAGCTGTCCAGGGTTTGGAGAAGACCTAATGTAATTCATGGGGGGGGCGGGAGAAAACCTTTATAATTAACATAGCTTTTCCTGGGCTGCTTCTGTCACTGTTTGCAATAACCATATACATCCCTCACCTCCAACTCAGACTCGGCTTTTCTTTTCTGCCAAAACTGTGAAGAAGTCTTCACACAGAGCTTGATGTGTTTACATTTGGCATAGGGAGAATCTGCCACGTGCCAAATAATACAAAACTTTTAGGATCTCATTCTAGCACTTCAGCCTTTTAATCTGGAATAGAAAAACCAAAACTGTAGGTGAGGACTTCTTATCTTACATTTATTCAGACTTCTAAAGTATCTTTTTCTACTATATGCAAGAATGCTGTAGACTGTTATGTGACAAAGGGTTTGTCTGGTTCATCAAACCTTTTGCCTGGGGACTTTTGTGTCTCCAGTGTTTACAGTAAGGCACCTTCAATTTCTAGTAGCTACATTATTCTTTAACAAACCTTTGCCCTACTATTACTATAGTCCTAATGTAAACTATTCGGCTATGCCCACAATTATCCGCAGAATGAATTGCCTTGCAGCACAGAGAAAGAAATTACAACACGAAGACCTTTAAAATCAATTCAATAAAATTGATAGAACACTTCCAGCACTTTGCCTGGGAGCAAAGCATTTCTCAGCAGGCCCATCAGGTCCGACGCGGGGAAACCAGGCTCCCCGCTCACGCTGCCTCCCGGCTGGGGCTGGAGCACACGCATTTATGCGGAGCAGCCTCTTTTCCAGTCTCTGATCCCACATGTCAGATCCAGTTAGATGATGGGTCACTCCTGGGTGTTCAGAGGAACATTCAGTTATTGCTTTTTTTTTTCCTTCCCGTTGCAATTCTGTTATACATAGTTTTGGTGTTAACATAAGACATTATCGTTATTATTTGGTTAAGAAGGCTGCGAGGATGGTTTGTAAAATCCATAAGCTTTCTGGGACCATTACACTGTGTTAAAACTAGCTTATCTGGGGTTTTATTATGATTTTTCTTCTGTTTTTTGATGATGTGGTGTGTTTTAACCCACTTCAGATCCTAAGTCCTTTGTTGTACATCTGACAGGAGGTTGACTTAGTACAAGGGAACTAATGATGTGGGGATAAGAAGAAGCAGGCGTGCGAAACAGTGGCAGGGATAGCTTTTTCTATGGCAACGAAGGGTTATTCTGGCTTGATGTTGTAGAAAAATACAGCCTTTGACTTCCTCAGCACAGGAGTTGCCCGAGGTCCTCCTGAAGCACAGGATGGTCAGGTGTTTCACTCCTGGCCAAGGTGGGGAGTCTAAGGTCAGAAATGCAAATAGCACAATGGTGGTGAGCACTGTGGCTCTATGTCCCGCCAGAAGGGTAACACTGCAGAGCGCTCCGTTTTTGCCCAGGTATTCAAAGCTCATGGGTCAACCATCAAGCCTGTGAGAGTATTTAAGAGAGAAATGTAGGAAGGGGTTGTTTACTATCTAATACCTACAGCTGGGATATATTTAAGATCTCCTTTTTCTGTCTAGAAACTCCTTAAATAAATTAAAACCTATTTTTCTTTATTAGCATAGAAAATCAGGAATCAGGAAAAATGCCATTACCACAACCTTCAGCATAAAATTCTGTAAGCTGGCAATGCTGAGTGTATGAGATGCTACCTTCTGAATTACCAATTCATTTTGTGTTATTTCTCTGCCTTATTTCCAGAGTAAATCCATCTTGCTGCCTCACCAGCCCTGCTCCGCTTTGCTGATGAGCTCTGACAAGATCACAGCTTGAGGTAGGGTGGTTGCATACAATAGGCAGAACAGGGCTGTGATCATGGTAATTGGCTGAGACATCCAGGCCTGTAATTGCTTAATAATAACCATATCTGGTCTTTTCTTGCACAGCAATCCTGTGTTAAAGTTCTTTCTGACTACTTAGCTAACTACGAGCTGTGGTGCAGAAAGTAGAGCTGCATGCAAATGGTGCGACAAACATAGATCAGATATGAAAAATACTTCAACTCAGGGGTAAGAGACAGCCAGTAGAGAAATTCTTGCTGTGGAAAAACAAGGCTTGAGAAACCCTTGGTCTCCTGAAATAAAATAGTACTTCGCACTTCTTAGGAAATGTAGTTCTATATTTCAAATTACTGTTCTATACAACATCCTGCCAGAGAGATTTCAGAGGAAGGCATGTTGCCATTGTTAATTTGTGGCCACTTTTTAATTTTTCTTAATTGTTTTTTTTGCAAATTGATCTGACGGTGAATCCCCACTCCTGAACATGGTTACTTTATTCTCTCAATGCTATTAATTAAACAATGCCATCGCGGGGCGGAGGGCGGTGTTAGAAAGAGACAGTCTTGGAGAAAAGACTTTTGTGAAATGTCTTCTATATTAAACTATTTTAAGGACTGCAATTGATTGGCATGAATTTCTGTGGACCAGCCACTAGCCACGTTAATTTTAGCAAGAGCAAGTCCTGAGGATATTCAGATTACACTTTTTTAATGCAGAATGAAATTAATGTTTGGGACGGATTGTCAAGTAGCAGTTGTACCTGTCACAAACACTTTGTGCGTGTGTAATACATGAATTGCACAACTGTACAGAACAAAATGATCGTCCAGATGTGAAAGTTAGACAGGATATACAGACTCAGATAAGTCACCTACCTGCCTCTTCTGATGAAATTTTACCATTTTGAACTATATCCCAAGACAATAAGCACAGCAATTATATGAATAAAAATGCAGTCTAACTATTTTATTTAATATTTTAATGATGAGTTTCTCCATATATGCTTTTTTTCAGCAGTGAGGAGTAGAGAGTGTTACTGAGGAGAAACTAAAAGAGGAATGAAAAGGGGACCCACAGTAATAAATACAAGGATAGAAAATCTGGTAGAGGCAAAAAAAATGAGTTAAAAGACATGGCATAGATTTATTAACTACTTAAAACTTATAAAGGTGGCTGACATTCATCAAATGTCCTGACAGCCCACCACTTAGTCAGCTGGTTGCTCAAAAGTACTTGAGAAAACAGAGATGTTTGCTTCAAAACTGAGTGAAGTTAATTCCTGGTGGCAGAGAGAGATGATTATGGGTTTCCACACGTAAATTAAAATACTTATGCACAGAGAGGGTGTCATTAATATATGGAATGCAACAACTCCTCAGCTCTGGTGATGACGGGAATGGCGGCTGGGAGTTCAGGACTTAGGGACAGATCGAGTAAATACTGTAGCAAAGGACTGGACTGTGCAGAAAGTAGCTTATACCTGGCATCAGATTCTCCAAGTACTTTTCTGCTTCTGGGGTGATACAAGCTGTGCAAAATGATGATAATGTGATTAAATCAAAGTGGTCTATTAATTTATATTTTTGCCCGTGGTATGTTGCTATGGTCATAAATAACTGTGCAAGGTGTGCATTACGAGAGTGCAGAGACACACAGCTGCAGCTACAGGAAAGCAAGGAGGAGTAAGTCAAACAAAGCTAGCTGGCTTGAGACTGCACATAGATGTTAGACTTCATGGTGTCTCAAACAGACTTTCAAGCTGTACACTTCTCAATCTGCTTAACAGCATTGTATTTTACAAACTTGCTAATAGATTAGTCTAAGGCAAACAGCCCTAAATCTGTAGCAGCTATTTCATTCTCTAAGGAAGATTTCTAATCCTCAAGTCCAATCTTTAAAGACTTTTTGGCAATTGTAGCATTAAAAAAAAATTCCTCCCAGAAATTTCAAGCAGGAACACAAAACGGAATTGCTAGTTTGATCAATCTTACACTGCATGAGCTTTCCATACTTAATTTTTACCCATCAAATCAAAAGACTGAATTCTTCCAGGCTGCATTGAACTTCTTTAATTTCTTCCAAATAAAAAGGCAGTAATATCACAGAAGAACCACGTTGTTAATATCTGAATAGATTTTGTGGTTCATGTAATTACATTAAAAAAAAAAAATTAAAAATCTGGGTTCCCATGTAGAGCAAATGGCCTATCAACCTTTCAGAAGTTTTACCTATAGAAAAGCATCATCTTCTGCATTCAAATCTGTAAAACCTCATTTTTAAATTGTGTTTAATCAAATAAATTCCTATTTTGTAACTGAAAGCATGTTCATGTCGGAAACTCTGAGGAGTCTGCAGTTTTAAAGAAATCTAAGTCATGCAATGTTTCAAGGAGTTTGTAAACCTAATTAACGGGCAGACTCAAATTATTAAAGGGAGTACTGGGCCTCCCAAGTTTAGGTGTCTAACATTGGTTCGGTTGCTGGACTTTAGTGGGAATAAATCTAAGACCATTATTCAGGAATATATACACACTTAAACATGTTTTTATGCAAATGCCAAGACATGAACTCATAAATCTCCTTACGCCAGTGGTTTTTAACTAGATGTAGCTATCTGAGTTGTCTTTCTTAGGAATATATGATATACCTGCTGCAGAATGTGTAAGTATACCTGGTGGGTGTAGAGGATGTTCTTGCATCCTTCAACTCCTGGCGCTTTGCTACGCGATCAAACTGCCACAGATGATATTTTCAAGGACAGTTAATCACACTGCACTTAAACAAACAACAATATTCAGCTACAGAGTGTTGGAAAATCCAAGGTTATGAAAACAACATAACACTTTAAAGGAGCGTAGTAAGCTTTTTGTAGATTCAAATTCACTGGCAAAGTTAGGGAGCTTAAAACTTAGAGACACTGGCACTTTATGACCCAAAGATCATTCACACACAAACGTGTATTAAAAGAAAAAGAAAAAAACCAAAGCTGGCTGTGTGCAAGCTACTATTGTGTGGCAAGGCATGCTCTTTTCTTTGCAATATACATAATGAAACACAATCCCTCACCAGTTCATCACTCAAAGAGCTAAATCTGATTTTACAGTGAAAATGTAATTTCACCTCATCAGGTTCCATAGTGTTGAAATACTAAACTTAACAATAGAAATTGATGTGATATGTTTCAAATTAAATTGAACCACTGCAAACAATGGGTTTCTTCAGAGGCTGGCCTTGACTGAATATGTTTTTCCACTTCATTTTGCAAAGAAATCATCAAGTCTAATGGCTTCAAGCAATCTAAGTGATGTGCAGGTTGAATGAAGAAAATAAGCATCACTGAAAAATGCCACACACAAACAAAGAGAATCACACACTGCACTGAGGCCTTATCACTTCCCCAGTCCATCTGAGGAGCTTCTAACCGAAGCAAGGAGCCCAGCCTTAAACCAGTGAAGTAAAAAGATTTTGACTTCTTTAATCCCTGGATAAGGCCCGATGTTTGAAGAACGTTGTGTGAAGTTAGTGTATGACCTGAAAAGGTGGATACAGAGGCATGAGTTTGATTTTTTTATCAAACGTCAGGTGTTCTCTCAAGAGCCATCAAGAGGAAAGCAGAGAAGCCAGCTCTCAGCCCACCGGAGATGGACCTCGGAGCCAGCCTGACGGGCATCTGCAGCCAAGGCCAGCCACCACCCATGGACAGCACGGGCCATGAGCTGAGCGGAGGATGCCGATCGCACAATGGCCCCGACGTCTTCCATACCATACTGCTTTCTCCCCTCAGGAGGCATAAGGAGAATAAAGGCTGGAGCTAGGCATGCTGGCAACATCTGAGCAATGAGTAACACTGATCAAGAGACTCCAGTGACTGGGGTGGGCAGGATTAGGGCTGTGTCGCCCACAGCTGCATAGTCAGTCCCTTCTGCATGGCTGCTCACTCCACACAGAAGAGTCAGGCACTTTCCTCTAAAGGGGGAGAGTCTTACAGAGATTTTCATCCACTTTCCCTGGAAGAAGGGGGACAGTATAGGCCTGAGGGCGTGTCACTGATATATAATAAAGAAAAGGCTTGTTTAAGTCATAAACAGTTATTACGAAAAATTAGAAGTGAAATAGGAAGCGCTCAGTCTGAATTTAGTCTTCTGTGGTCTTTTACTTCCTTGCAGATACTGTGAGAGACAGGTTTCTTCAATATAGTCAAAATGAACTGATTAATTTTTTCTTCTGTGCCTACAAATAAAAAATAAAAGGTGGGGGGGAAATACCCAGGATTGTTTGTTTCTTTTAGAGCTGAACTGCCAGCCAATTCCTCCTTTCAAAGCCAGATGGCTGTGAGCTAATTCCAGTATCGACTGTCCAATTCCTAGATGCCTGTTTGACAATATTGTTCTTCTTTATTTGTTTACTTTAGGAATAGGTCTGCAGGGAGGTTTACGGTCTCTATCATCCTCACTTAGGGGAAAGCCTATGCGAGCAAAGAAAGGGTTAGGAAAACAAAACCTGGGAGGTTTCCCAGGGAAGGCTTTCTCCTAATCCTTCCAGGAGAATAATGAGCTGAGTGGCTTATTGAAAGCAAAAGCATTCAATTGCCAAACTGCTCCGGTCCTCACATGATACGGAAATCTGAGCCTTCCCTGCAGGACAGGGAGTACGTGTCCATAGCAGTGTTCTCACTTCAGAACTGAGCTTCACTGCCTTCTTGTTGGCCTTCAAAGGCCTCTTGCTCAGCGACATGCTTCAGAGGGCTCGCCTCAGAGGCTACAATGATTTCTGAAGAAGTTCTAGGGAAACATATAAATTCCCAGAAACCAGCTCAGCACCCCACATGGGAATCCTGCAACACCCAGGCAGTGGGTTAACATCATTTTTGCAGCTGCTACAATGGGAATCCAGTATTTACTTAAAACAACAGTTATATGTTGATGTTTCTAGGTTCACCTTTTCAAAGCTTGCCATAGTCTTTTTCTTGGGGTATTTTAGCAGTTCTGACACATCAAGCTTGTGAAGCCTATTAACCTGTCTATACAACTAATCCAAGGGACAGTCAGCAATTCAGCTGATAGAGTTTGTCTAATTGATTGTAGATATGAAAATGGACCTACAAGAGTTTGTTGCTTATCCTTTGTAAAAGCATTTGTAATGCATCAACCACTCATCTGATCAAACTACTCCTATTTTCCACAATCATAGTCAGGGTAGTTGAAAACTGATATGAAGGGGTTTGACTGGTCACACATACTCCAAGAGATGTTCCCCAACTCCAGAGCCATGGCTATGAAGGCTCTAGACTTCCCTCCATGGCTTACAGCTAGCTTTTAGCTCATAATTTCAACAGATGTATCAGAACAGTGCTAATAATAATGAAATTTTGCCTTCCTTCTACATTCATGTTCTTGTTCTGGGTAAGTTATACAACTAGGGTGAAAAAATGCAGACCTGCTACACTCAATGAGCTAAATTAATTTCTACCAGTTGAGAATCTGGCAGATGATATATCAAGAATACCATGTGGTTCAAACTAAGAGATTTTTACATTTACAAATACAAAGAGACTTTAAAAAATAAAAATATTCACCATTTCCTACTACTTTTACATTGAAAACTAGGCTAGCTTTTTTTTTGCTTTCCACGGGTGACACTTCTGAAAAGTTGATAAGCCAGTTGTTATCCCTGGCAGCACAGAATTTTCTCTATTTATTTTTTATATGATTACGTTAAAAGCAAAGTCTACTGAAATAATAATGACATAGTTCTCCTGTGATATGACTGCCTTTTTATTTCTAGGACATGAAAGAAGTCTAATGCAGTCCGAAAGAATGCAGTCTGTTGATCAAATGGGTAAAAATTAAGCATGGAAAGCTCACACAGCTAACTACCTCTTTATACATCATTTTATCCTGGTGAACATAATTTTGCAAAATGACAGCATCTCAGCAACTTCCTCATCAAATGTTCTTTTACAATGAAACAGACAATTTTTCAAATGGCCACCTCTGGAAAGGCAACCTGTTAACTGGGAATCACACCATGATCCTTTTGATTTCTTCCAGCCGAATTGCTTCGTGGCAATGTTTATGCAAGTCAGATTCTGCTTTGCTTACATCTGTGCAGCTGCAGTGCTTTGGAAGACTGTCAGGAGCAGAAAAGGCAAAAGAGATAACTGAGAGCAAAGAGATAGCTTCAAAGGGAAGGTTCAGTTTAATATAATAAGAAGAAAGATAGTAATTTAGGAATTATGTGACTAGAGAGCCTGGAGATAGAGATGAATTTTGGAGCACCCTTTTGGTCATGCTGATGTGAACAGAGACAGTATTAGGGTGAGCGACTAAGCTGCCTTGGGCAGGAATTTTAATGGTGAGGGAGAGCAGAATTTGGAATGTTAATCAGGAAAAAGCAACAGAAATTTGAAAGCAGGTTGATCTTGGGGAAATAGAGACAGTCATTATGGAATATGACCCCAATTACATATATTACCTTAGGAATATTTGTACTTCAACAAGACATTATATATTGAATGTGTCATTCTTTATCAGCCCTTTCTGTTATATTAGAAGGGCTATACAAATAGTCTTTTGAAGTTAACCTGAAAATTCCCTTTTTCTTTTTCTTTTTTTTTTTTTTTTGGCAATCAAGACTTCCTAAAGGTTGGTGAACAAAAGTAATTGGCTTTCACACTGTAAGTAGCAGGGTTTCATTCTGATTTGATGGGGGATTCATTTAAAATCAAGTTTTCAATGCCTTCTTTCTTAAAATGATACAAGTATATACATTTTCTCCATTCTTATGTTCATGCAATCTATTTAACAGTAAAAGGATTAAGCTTTTCTTAAAAGTTGATAAATGTCAGGTTAATGAGCAGTGGAAGGAGCAATTTGAACCATGCAGCCACACTACGTGGTTCTAAATTAACTGTAACCATTCAGGAAATGGACTTAGGAATGATTATGGACAGTGCAATACAAATCTCTGATCTGTCTGTGATAGCAGTTAAGAAGCAAACAAATTGCTAGAATTTAAAAGGAGCAGGTGGGAAAGTAATAACGAAAGTATAATAATGCATTTCTCTGAATTGACAGAATGATGCATCTGGCTCTCGTCTCCCTATCCCCCCAAAAGACACTATATAAAAGTAAAGAGCTCAGAGGTAGATGATGAGAATAATTAGATATAGGAAAGAGAGATGGGAGAGAATGGTACTGTTTTCAGAGAGGAATTGATACAGGTATGCACAATACTGAATGGAAAATCTCTTTTAAAAAATATTTGTATGTTGTCTCTCTTTCTAAAGCATCTATGTTATGGTGCAATCAGTCCTGACGGTGTCCATACTATACATACTTCAGATCAGTCTTCTCTACTCCCTAGGTGATAATACTAGCACGAAGAAATCTATATTAAAGATTTTCTTTAAGCCAGCCCTGTGGGCACCTTGCCATTTAATCTGTCTTCTACATTTGCCTGTGACCTGTTTCCTATCCCTAATGAGGCCTATTGATGCTGTTGAAAATAATGTTTATTGGGAATCCAAATCAGCGCATACATGTTAGCAGTAGATGAGCCAATGACACAGACGTGCATGGCAGTGCTATGCAGATGACACACAGCTCTAGCTATCCTTCAAAATGTTTGATCGCGTCAGCGTCAGTAAATTGCCTGGTCCTTAGGCATATTCTCTCCTGCGTAAGGACCAGCAGGCTGGCTCTGAGTCCAGGGGAGGCAGGACGATGTTAGCAGCAGATGAAATCACTCTGAAGAATTTTCCGTGCAGCCGTCTGTGGTTAGAGGTACATACTCATTACGGCCAATTGAGCCTGTTGCTAAGGCTTGCTCTCTCATTTCTCAGTGTCACTAAACTCTCACAGCCAGCATCTCCAACCGGCTTCAGTTGCCTGGGAGACCCCACTCCATCCCAGCGAGCAGCAGCTGGCCTCCCTTACACACACCTTCACGGAGTCCCTTCCAGGCTACAGCAACCTGCCTCGGCACAAAGCAGTCGGGTCAGCGGCACAAAGTGCACTTGCCCATCCCTCCAACAACCTGGGTAACTGTGGAACACCACCATTGCGTACACGCGCAGCACTGATTTCCCAGAGTATCATTTATGTTCACACTTCTCTTAACGATGCTCCATGGTACGGGCCCAAACCAGCGGAAAATCCAGGATGAATATCATGGTTTATACCTCAGAGACAAAATAATTTTATTCCTAAATTATTGCAGAGAACTCAGATTTTTCAGGTGTATGAAAATGTGATATGAATTCCCATAGGCAGTAAGGTCAGCCAGAAACTTCACCCTGTTGCTTCAACTGCAAAGAAAATAGTTTCAAAATTACCTTATTTTAAAGTAAACAGTAGATGATATAATAAAAATGAAATAAATAGATAAATACATAACCTTAAACAATAATCCCATCAAAGCAAAGCACTACGCTTCACACATTTCTCTGCTTGGAGAACAGATGAAGAAGAGAATGAACCATGTGTAATTTTGGCCAGTTGGATCATTTAAAGAACTACTGCCAAAAAACTGGGAGAGCTTGGCTGTGACTCACATTTTTCTATTAAAATCTCGTAATGAAAAACCACACATTTGTGACAGACCTTGGCTCCTCAGTAACAGCACATCACATAATTGCTTGAATCTTTGGGCCTTTCTTATTTCTAAACCAAATTTCTTCAAGCTCATAGCTTCTAGGGAGGATTATGGCTATTTTTCTGAAGAACCTAATTGGCATGAGGCTTTTCAAGAAAAAAAAAAAAACTGAAACTATACAAAGCATATCTTTTGCTATCACAACTAAAAATCTTCAAATAACCTAGATCAGTGTTCTTTACATGCAAATAAAGTTATTTGATACACTGTGGAGCATTTTATAAACTTATTTAGATCCTGTTGAACATTAGATATGCAAGGGATACAGACGAGATACTGGTTTACACCTCCACTTTATCAGAATTTATTGAAATTCAGTTAAGCTTTCGAATTACCCATACAGATATATTTCCTACAAATAAGCTTTATTTTTTTTTAAAAAGTATCCCTTTGAACCTCTATTGTAATGAGGCTTCAGACAAAATTTCCAGATAGTAGTTTCATTCTAGACAATTTGCTCTATCCAGTGCCTCTCTCTGTAAAGCCCAATGAGCATCAAGTGCATTTATTACATTCTGATGCAACTCCTAGCACAAGATAAGTTTACTTTTCATCTAATAGTATATTAAATATTTTACATAGTAATAATTGATGCAGCGATTGCAAAATTGCTGTTCAGCAGAGTAAAAAAATGCCATTACAGAAGCACCCTGACAGCATGACGTGAACCCTAATGAATTAGCTGACAAATGAGCACAATAAGTTCTGCTCAAGTGTGCTCTCTAAACGGCAATTCAGCAAATCTGCTTTTCACTGTATTTTTCCCTTGTAAGGCTAAAGTCCATGCTAATTAGTTCTCAGCTGAGGTGTCAGGTGAAATGTATTGAAAACATACAAAGAGCAGCTTCCAGACCCCCTTCCACCTCTGCGTTATGTTCAGCACTTCCTTTCTGCACACTAAATACCTCCGAGCCTCTCAGCACTAGCCATGCTTTAACACTTACGGGCTATGACACTGAAAGAGGTAGAAGAGATGGAACAAGGACATTTTGACCAGAGCACAAACCTCTGCTCCTCTGAGATGTGGCTCCCTTGGCCTGTTGTAGCCTTTGTCTCAGAAGAGTCCTGCTGTAGCCTCCCAGGCCCACATTCACCTCCTGAAACCTCCACTACACTAAATCTGCTAAAGACATTTTGAAATTCTTTACCCCAATCATAGTGCAAAGTCTGCCCACGAAGTGCTCTGTGAATCTTGTGCTGGCAGATTTTGACTCAGGAGTAGGATGCAGCCCTTATCTAAGCAGAGGATTGCACGTTACTGCAGATAATGTGGCACAGGAATCAGGCTACATTAGTTCCCCCACCTCCTTAAAGAAGTCCATACATGCTTTGAAAATCAACGTTGCAATATTTCTAATCTTAAGCATGTTTTTCACAACCGATTCAGCACCTGTATTTCGTCTGCTCTGTCACAGTATTGGGTAGCCTGCATGGTTGTTGGTTGTTCTTTGTGAATTCATGACAGCCTTCACCACTCTCAGCGAGTCTTCTGTCTATATAGAGACAGGACAATTCTCCACCAGACCACCAACCCACAGTTCATCAGAAACCAAGGTCCCCCTTCTGAACTGTCAGGAAAGACTAGCAATATGAAACTGTAACTGTAGGATCCAGTGGCTTTGGGATGGGATTACTCTTCATGACACTGTCCTCTACATAGCCTGAAGAACTCACATGACAATGGACATAAAAGCCAATATATTTTGGAGATGGAGATTCCTTTGTTCTGCTGATGGTTGGCAATAGGAAGAAATTCCCCAGTCTCAGCAGCCCTGACTGCTAAGGTCACAGGGACAAGCAGATCAGCAGCCACCTCTGCAGGAGGGTCTTAACTCAGAGTGGAAGGAGTTTAGTTCACAGCTGCATCCATATTTGTAGCTGCCCCTCAGTTGCTATCTGAAAGCTAAATTACCTCATTATACTCTCTATCCAGCCACAGGATTGCCTGACAAACACACCAGGAATACTCAGGCACAAAAGCGTGAGGTGACCTCCACCAGCACCAAACCACTGGTGCCTACAGAAGAAAGGGCGTAGTTGGAGGAGCTTGAGCAACAAGCCAGGACATAGAATCATAGAATCATTAAGGTTGGAAAAGACCTCTAAGATCATTGAGTCCAACTGTCAACCCATGATAAATAACAAACATGAACAAGGAACCTGTCCGGGGGAAAGAAGTGGCAGTGTGTGAAAGACGTGTTGTGTACCTGCAGGTACGCTGTGTGCACCTCATTGATGAGGCTGTCCCACCTCTCTTGGACACCTGCTTTCTTTGCCTCTCAGGGCACCCGTCAGAGCTGCAGTCAGCTCAGGGAGAGCAGGCCCATAGTAATGAATCCACAGGAATGGGCCCTGCTCCATCCCTGTCCCATACGCAGATGCAGTCTCTCTTCAAGGCAGGGCCAAGCAGAGACACAACACTGCAGTCCAGGATAGGAATGGTGTAAGTGATGGATCCTCATGGAAACGCTGTGAGATATCTCCCAGCTGTGGTCACAGTGGATACCTGGGGAATTACAGAGGCACTGTAAGAGTACGTAAAATAGATGCAGGCTGTACTCAGCCCGGGATGTCCTCAAGAATCCCTACATCAGGAACAGAGGATAATACCTAAATATTCTTAATGGTATGGGACCCGGTTGTTTAATTCATTACCTCCCTTTTATGTTCTGCCACAGAACCTGAGTTCAGAGGAGTGATTTGCTTCTGCTGTTGGTGTTGCGTGGGACTTGTTAGTGTACGTCTCTCCAGAGGAGACCTTTGCTCAGGGAACCTATTCCTCATGTGACACTGATGGCTTCCCTTGTCAGAAAGACTGTTAACTGCAAGCATCTATGACTTTTATGGCATATCTTAGAATTCATTTTAGAAGTTACTTCTGTTTGTATGTTATTTATATACCTACTGAAAAGACAGCATTTAGTCATGAGCTCTCCTGGAGATAGCTGCTTTATAAAACAATAAAATAAATACATTCCAGAAACACTTTACTCTTTTCCTTTTCTTATTTTGATGATGGTATATATATATAAAGCAAACCAAGAATTTTACGTTGAGATCATAATGGATGAGTTCATGAGTCGATCTTTTTTTTGAATAGGTCTTCTTGGTTTTGAATTATCTAACAAGTTTCATAAAGTGAAAAAAGTGAAGCCAAGGGGCATTTTGGCACTGCTGCATATATATAGCTTTTACCCTGAATTCATGCTTGCCACTGAAACATTCCATCTTTGTAGAAATGATGTGAGCACTTTGCTTTGTTGATGTAGTACACTACCTCATGTATCAAATGAATGAGTTATCAGGTGACATTATAATAACACAGCACATCAGCAGAGTTAGCTGTCTCTATAATCTGGTCTTGCATCATTACACCAGAAAGCAATCAGAATGTTGCTTGAAAGATGGCACTATAGGCAGGAAGAAAAATTCCTGAAGTATGTTTAACAAGAATTCACAGGATTAAAGTAAACCAAAATATATTGACAGCATCTGTTGCATGATGCAGGGTAGAAGTTCTAGCTGTACATTAGCATGTAGCCTCTTGAAACTAATCCTATAGCATTTCATGAATAATCTGGCACACACTACATTTGCTTTATATATGTATCTTTTTAGTCTCCAATTTATATTAGCTCCGTTAAAGTAGCTTATGCTTCCCTCTTTTCCTCCTTGATCATCTGAACTGGTTCAGGAACCAATTTGCCTGCAGAGACATGTTATCATATGATCATGTACTATTAAGAATGATATTTCAGTTTTTGCTAAATAGTAAGGAGAAAAATGAAAATATCTTTCAAGTTTGTGCTGTATCTTTCACCAAAAGGAGTGATTTTTTGCAATCTAGGGACCAAAGTTAGAAGTATAAGCACACAGGTTTTTCTACATAACATTTAAGGGTGAATGAAATTCATTAGCCAGCTGGAAAGGAGTTTCTATAATGAGGTAATCAGAGTTTCACCAGGTCTGGAATCAACAGGGTCACATGTTTATCCAAAAAGGCAAAGGAGGGTGATATCTGCAGAGAACATCATCCCAATCCCTCAAAAACAGAGGGAAGATGTTATGAGTCTCTTACTGGCCTAACAGTAAGGTCTCCTGGTCTAGCCCGGATCAGCTCAGGTGCACCGCCGACATTCAGTGCTCTCCCTCTCCTTTGACCGTGGGCAACTCACTCGCCACTTCCTTTTTTCCTTCCTGCCTACAGCATGATGCTGCACCGAGCCCGTCCTTCCTTCTTCCTCTCCTTCTGCATTAGCTATTTTGCATATCGTGTCTTCCCTGACTCTTGTTTTCAGGGAGAAAACCTGACTCAGACTATGTACAAATAACTCCAGAAGTAAATGCGTAACTGAAATAAATTATATTGAGAACCAGAGATTTATCAGCTGATCAATTGCTCTTGTCATCTCACCCCTTCGGAGAAATGAGCAGGGATAAAAATGTACGGGCAAACCTGAATGATTCACGTAGGCAAAATTCCCAGTGCAACAAGGTCTTTGGAGGATTGTAGCCTTCTAGCTAAAACACACATGGAATTGCAAGGACCTCGGCAGATGTGACAGCCTTTTCCCTTTCCGGCGGTCTCTTTTCCCTCCTCCTGTCAGCAATTTGGCTGTCTTGGGCTGGGAGCCACGGTACCACGGGCAGCTCAGCCCTGGCTGTGCATTACTCCAGCCATGAGATGCGGGGGAAGGCGATTACTGAGCTACAATCCACTGCCCAGGCTCCAGCGGGATAATGCTGTAATTGGTTGCTCTCCAGCCTGTCCTCCATTCGACACTGTTCTCACCAAAACCCTGCAATACTATGTGTTGGCTGCACATGAAATCTCTGCTCTCGCTGCCTGTGTGGGCGGTTATAATGTCTCAAATTCATTTCTCTCACAGTCTTTTCATTTGCTGGCCAGATTTGGCCATTATCACTCATCTTACCCCTTTAAATAGAACTCCCAGTACACCGTTTTCTCTCTTTTTCCATTAAAGTCCTGTCTTGAGGAGTCCTTGGACCATCACTTGCCTTTAGCAAAAAAGAATGGAATAAAACTCGGTTGTGAAAGCAAGCTACTGGCAGCTCATATCCGGAGCGCCACTGAAACTACCTTTCAGCTGATTTTATGTTTTTCAGGCTTGAACAAAGATGCTGTAACTAATATTTTAATACATGTAAATTAACATATTGGAGTGACTGGAAACTAACATTTGCAATATGCCTGACAAAGAAATTGTTACCAACGCTCAGCTTGTAACAAGAGCTCTAAGCTACAATTGCAACATACTTTTTACTTTTCAATGCAAATGACTCCGGTCAGATTTAAGATACAGCACCATCTTATGGATGTTTCTGTATAATTTAGTGAGTGCAACTGTTTCTCTGCTGGCAAAAGTGTTTCTTTGCCAACAAAACATAGCGAGGCAGAATTATCCATCACTGTGCACTTCCTATATATGTGAAAAGTCAGAAGGAGCTCTGGGAATGGGAAAGGACATTGTTCTGACACACTCACTTTGGCAAATTTTCCATTTAACTACCAAGTCTGTGATCAGGATGCTGAATATTCCCAGTATTGTAGTATCACAGCTTCCAATAAGTACTAAAATTTCATGTAAGAGATTTCAAAACACTTGAGATTTGTTTCTTAATCATGATATTAAAAAATACATTTAAATCTCATTTTATTTGTCTCTTGGTTTCTGGGCCATTAAGATGAACTAGGGTCATATTTTCTCTGCAATTTTAAATAATATTATCTTTTTCAGTTTTCTTTCCATGACAGTTTAAGTTCATTCCTATGTTGGTGATTCCAGAAGCTCCAGGAAAAAAAAAACAAAACCAAAACCACATTCAAATAGCAGGGACTGGCAATCCTGTTTTCCAGTTTAACTCCCCACTATTTAAGGGATCTTGTAAATTAAAGGAGGTGTAAATGTTCACTCTCATTTCATGCATTTTTAGTCATAAATGTCATAAAGAATCTTTTGTGTAAGTAAGAGCCAGATCCTACTTTTTTTCCTTCCATCAGCATTACAAAAAATTAAACAAATTAAATTTATTTTTGCCATTTCTCACCTGGCAAGCAAAGCATTAGCTGAGTTTAATGCTGTGTTTGTTAAAGTATTACATAAAGCATGAGAGACTGTTGAATGCTCCAACTCATCAACAGTGACCTTGTACACAAACCCTGACTCCCGCTACTAATGCAGATCTGATTATAGGGAAAGGACATATTATTCCTTAAAAAAAAAGAAGATGCCTCTTTGGGAACCCACGTGAGTATGTGTTTAACCATAAATCTAGGTTTTAGTCTCATTAAACTCAACAGTCTCATTAAACTCAACAGTCTTGTAGGTACTTGCTTGACTAGGGTTTAGTTTACATGTAAAATGACGTACCTTCCTGAATGGTGGAAAAAGCGTATGTAGGATGTATGTCTGTGTGTGTATCGTACACAAATATTTTAAACTACATTGTTGTTATAAATTATGTTTTATTATAAATACAACTAAAATTAAATCTAAAATACTATCTGAAATTCTAGGCACCCTGGCGATTCAGTAACAATACAGTACCTACAGTGAAATCCTAGGAGCTTTGAAACATTAATTGATTACGTCCGGGATTTTGTTTCTCTAGGAAGCATAGGCTCCAAAAATTCCGTTAGACTGTATCCTCGCAGCCTTCCTGAAATGTCACCACTGAGGGGCATGGAAGGAGAAAGGTTTTCTTTGTCTGAGGCCATTAAGAGCACGTTGTTGGCTTCTCCCACACTGGCCTATTCCAGGCCACTTACAGCTTTGTGATTTACAATAAACGTCTTAAACTCCACTGGAAACCAATGGACAGCCAGCTCAATAGCCTGATAACGGGAAACAGTGTTGAGGCTTCACATCGAAGCAATAAGCTCACACCTTCAGCAGGTGATCAGGCAGATGGTGCTGGAGACCAAAAACCCAGTTGCAAAACTTAGTAGCAACGAATGGCAGGTGAATTTGGCATAATTCCTGCCATTTCATTTTGCTAACTTTCATTTGACACTAACCTCATGCCATGATGTAGCAACTATCCCCAGAGGCTGTAATCCAAAGCACTGACTGCAAGATGCAGGACAGCAAAAAGAAATTATATTTGTATTTGTTGTTTGCCTTTGGAATTAGTTTAACACAAATATTTAAACACATTAAATATGAAGAAAGTATGTCACCTTCTCCTTGCATTATCTATTGTTAAGTTAAATATACTTCAGTAAACTTGTACTGAAGCACATGTTTTAATCTAGGACTCTACTCACTTCAAATTAGTTTTTGTAAAAAAGTAGCATTAAATTAAAACAGCTGAATTAATTGAAAATGTACTTGGTAAATGCCCACTTTACTTAAAATATCTATTATATGTATGAAAAGATGCAAAAAAAAGAAAACAGAATATTACCTTTGCTCATACATATGTCCTTACTTTAGAAGCAAATGCAAGAATTATTTATCTGGTAAATGTTTCCAGCTCTCCTTTCAGCTTACTGCCAGACAGAAAGTTGGTAATTCCAGAAAAATCACGTCAGAGCTTCATTCAAGATATAAATCAAAATCTTACCTGTCTTGAATGATAAGAGTGAATTTATGACATCCTCCCTGACAGAGTCACCAGGACACTGCAAACACAGTTCCAGCAATGACAGTGGAAAGATGACAAAATGCTGAAGAGCCAACGTGACACTATAAAAAGATGCATACAGACAAATGCAGTCGTACCAAGCCCAAGTTCTCGGGAATCCAGACTCCCAAATCACAATATTGCCTTTAAAATCATTAGATCTGGAAAAAGCCAGACTCACAGTGCACTCTTTTTAACCGCCCCCTTTTTGACAAGCCGTTAGAGCGCAGCCACTTCAACTTCCCTCCACAAGCGGAAGGGCAGAGGTTTTTAGGAGGGAGTGGGGGAATATGAAAGCTGAATTCTCACTCAATATACAACTGCAGTTGATGAAATTAAAGATAACATACCCAGATACTATTAAGATTGCAGCAAATTGCATAAATAATCCAACTTCATGTTATAACCAAAAATTTCTAGGAAAAAATAATCATCAGGTCACCTGTGAGGAATGAACTGAACTGATTATATCTGCACTGAAACTGTACTAAAACAACTATATTGAAATCAGACCTTCAGCTAACCCAAGACATCGTGTTAGAAGACCAAAAGGCTGAGAGCCTGAGAAAGCAGAACATTTTCACATGGTGCTGCAGAGAAAAGAGTGCAATGTCACTTCCACTTACATGGTTTAAATTATTGGGCTAGTTCAAAATAAAACCTAAAGAAATATTTGATTCAAGTTTAGCCATGGAATAGTAATTAAACAAATGAGTGATTAAAAAATGGTTCCAGCTTGCTAGGTCTAAAAATATCCCCCTTCAGAAAGGCTATAAGAAAGCCTTCTAAATGATAAATCCAGACACTAACAAGACTTCTCTTATCCCTGGTGTAAAAGTGATTATGTTCTGGCATATCCAACTAGCAATGTCACTCAAGTTCAAATGCAGGGCAGAGTTTAAGAGCCTTTAGAAAATGAATGGAGAAAAGCCCACTGAAGAGAAAAAAGGGGCTATTTCTGTCATCAGTGGACTTTGAATCAAGTCCTAACTTATCAGGATTTACATTCAAAACATGGGCAACTGGGTATGATTAGAAGGCTTTTCAAAGAGGCATAATCACAGTGACAAGATTTCTGCCCTTCCCAGAGTGCAGCCTTTGGGTATGCTCCGTACAGCTGCCTCTATCTGTATTCTCTGCAACATTTTTCTGCGCAATAAAGTACATAAGCTGTTTGAAAGGAATTCTTCTAGAAGAAAATATATCAAATTCAAGCTCATACATAGGCATCTGAGCAGATTTTGATGTCCGAGTACTCAAAACGCAGATTTCAACTGTGACAGCAGGGATTCTTTTTGTTTTAACCATATGCTGTAAAAGGTCTGCCAGTGTGATCAAACACTCCCTTTATCATGAAACAGAAAATTACCATATATCACTCCGTAAGGTTTGAACCAAGCTGGTTTCCTTGCATGCAGTGGGCAGACTGGTCATAACCACAAGGTTCTCTTGTTGCCATTTCAAACTCTTGAAGAAATTTCCATACATTGTCATCATCCTTGTGGAATGGTTTGATTAAACAGCTAATCTTGTTTTACCATCTAGGAATGTTTCCTTTACACGAATCATTTAGGATATGAGTTAATGACCCTCTGTACCATCCATTTCATTATCCAGAATTTGACAGAACAAACGTTGACTCTGGCTGTTTTTCTAGACGGTGGGGCTCCAATGCTTAAAGTTAATCTGTTTTCTTTTCCAGAAGTCTGATTCTCCACTCATCAGTCAGTGCGGTGCAGAACAGGGTCATGTTAAATGACAATTCATTTCCATAACAAATGGAATGGAATATATGAAAAGGACATTGTCAATCCACCTGAACTCCAACATACGCCTTAAAAGAAGACAAGTTCATTGTAGGTGACTGGGCTGAAACTGAAGTCCAGAGTTTAGAACAAACAAGAAAGGATCTCCCTGAACTATGCAAGCAACATCCATCATGCTGTTCAGTTACAGGCCCGGTTCCTGGTAAGAGTCCACAGAAACTGCATTTTTAGTTAATTAATCACTTATGTACACAGCCAGGAATCTGAGCTCACATATGAAACAAAATTAACAGGATAATAATGACTTCAAAATATTTTTTAAGTGGCCGGTATGCAAAACTTGCAGGCTTGTGTGGTGAGAGTAGGAAGAATTGGAAAGGCTGAGCCCCTCCTGCATCCCTGTCATCGCTCTGCCCACCTCACCCCTACTCCTCTCATGATCACAGAGCTGTTCTCACCAGCAACAGCACCGCACAAAATCCCTGCTTTGTCTGGAGAGCAGGGCCACATTTCTAACACAAGCAGAATGACATCGGTGGCTGCTCAGCTCATAGTGTTAGGGAAAAAAGGCAGCTCTGCCGTTGGAAGTATTAAAAGGACAGTCGTGTAAGCTCATAAAGTATTCTGTCTGTTCAGCATGATGTGGTAAGGCTGGCTTACCTTTGAGAGTGCCACTTCAGGAAAAGTGTACTTCAACTGGGAAGAAACAGGGATAATCAGAATTTGCACCCATCACCTACGCAGAAGGACTGAGGGATCATGTAGCCCACAGAAAGCTGAGCAGGAGGAAGAGAATTCCTTTTTATACAAAACCCTTTTATAAATAGGAAGGGAATAAACTGTTTTCCATGTTCGCTGCAGACAGGCGAGACTAATAGGTTTACATTGCTCAGGGACATGGTGTAGATTTCAGCGGCTCCGAGCTCATTGCTGGCAAGAGGCTGAAAACTCCTTCTCTCGCTCTTCCCCCTGGCATCTCCCAGTCACTGTCGCCTCTTGTTCCTGTACTCCTCTCTGCAGGACTGGGACCAAGGTCCAAGGCAATGCTGAAGAGAGCAGAAGAATGAGCCACTTGGTCTCCTCTGCTCCAGCCCAAAAGGTGCCACGAGTCCTTGGCAGGAGCACACCCAGCAGCGGCTCCTGGAAGAGGGATGGGGCCTGGCTCAATGCATGCCTGACCTCTGCTTGCCTCCCTGAAAACCCACCCTGTGCTTCCTTCTCCACGCCCTGGTATCAAGTGGAGAACCGGGTAAGGCCCCCTTTGCAAGTGCCTTTTCTCTTCAGCATAAAAAGATGGACATCATGGGTTTTTTCGGATGAACCCTTCTTGCACCCAGAGAGATTCCCCTCAGGGTCTTTCCGTCCAACATAGGGAAAGCTTTTAAGGTCTGCCCTTGTCTAGACTGAGGAGAACAGCTCCCATAGGAAAGGGAGTGGAGGCAAAGTGCTTTTGTCCTCCTGTATGCCCAGGAATTGAGAAAACAGAGTGCAGGGCGAGCAGGGATGGGGTTTGGGATCTTTTGAGCAGCAATAACAGAGGCTAGGCTGCATGCTCCATGCATGGCATGAGTTTCAAGAATGGGAGGCTTAGGGTAACTTTAAGACAAGCTTTCTGAATTGAAAGAGAGTTCAGTGTTGGAACTGTTTGCCTAGGGAGATGAAAAACTAGAAGGTACTAAGAATAAGGTTAGACAATCGTCAGTCACGAATGAGTTAGGTGTAGTGGATCTTACTTGGGAGCAGAAGTACAATCCCAATAACTTCTTAAGATCCTTTCCAAGCCTACTTTCTATTATTTATAGACCTGAACAGGGCTTAAGCAAGCACATTCCTCTGGAGATGTGTCAGGATTCACTGGTACTCGCTAGCAATGTCTGCCAGTGTCACATGTGCAGCATCTGTATCATCCCGTAAGAGACTGTTCACAAGACTCCACACCGCTCACATCAACAAGTTTTGTGTCATCTGGGCTTGCTGAGAAACCAAGTATTTTAGAAAGCAGTAATTAGCAGTAAAAATAACACTACCTGTGTGTTAACGATAACAACCACATGAAAGTATTAACGTATTATGGCTAAACAACAGCTACTTTCTGGCTCTGTTCATTTCTTGATGTTGCTAATTCAGAATTTCATTAACCTATACCAAGACTAATTTTAAGATTTCCACTGGCATTATTAAGCCAACAGGACAATAGACCCTGTGGTGTATATGATCCTAACATCCTTTGCCAATAAAGACAGGTTGCAGGGTAGAGAGGTTTCTTGTGGGTAGAAACATTCCTTTAAGAAAAATGGATTTGGATATTTCTTTAGAATTTTAAAGGAGATATTAATGTCACTTTTTCAACCCCACACTGAAAAATCAGATTGCCTTAACTACTTGAGCTTAAGGTGTGGAGAGCAACACTACATTTCAGACATAAGGCCACCCTGAATCAAATTAATTCAAAAATCTCCATTTTTTAGAATAGCTTTTAGTACTAAGTGATGATGTGACATAAATTTTAATCTGGCCTCTTAGCAATAACCTGCTCATTACATTGATGCTGCACAGCTTGTGAGTAATGCAGTGCCTCCAAAATGTCAGAGCAGGACATATGATTAGCATTTTCTCATATATTTCTGTACATTTACATACATATGCATGAACTAAACCTGAGCTACAAAACTGGAAACTACACATGGAAATAGCTGGATCTAACTTAGGTTTTTTCTTCATATGGATCAGCTATTGACATCACTTACCCTGGTCAGCTGCCCCTGGGGACTCACCTGAGGAGATGATGGGAATTTCTCTTAAGGGCTAGAAAAGCTAGCTAGGAATCAAGCATGTGGATGCTCTTTATTCCTCCCTATGCTCTTGTCTGAGACCTATATAGCTCATGAATACGGGCATCCACTTCTGGCACGCCAAAAGGAAATATCAGGACATTTATGTTTAATGGCCATTTTGTTTAATGATTACTCTTAGGAAGTCAAATTAAATGGAGTAGTTTGGGAAGAACGCTCTCCTAAGCTCTGCAATTCTGATATAGATCAGTGGAGCAAAAGTGTTTGTTTTAAGTAGGAGAAGAAGAATGTATTCCGTCATTATCTGCAAATGCAAGAGGTTGTGGTGGACAAGAAAGACTGCAGCAGAGTAACAGTGTGATGATGGCTCCAAGAGTGCAACAAAAACTTGATGTAATGTCTTCTCCACCTTCTAAGCCTGTGAAAGCTCTGCCACTTGCTTGCGTGGTTGAGAGGACCAAAAAAATAAATCCCAACTTCTCAGGCATCAGAAAGAAGCTGTGTGAATATTTACTCAGAGAGTTCCACCACCACAGTGAGACCCACTATGAAGTAAACAGGTGGAAAGCCTGGTTTTCGGGGAAAGCTCTGTTCATTTTGTCAACACAAGCTGAAGAGCTCTGTTCATTGCAACACTTAGTTAGTACTGCCAAATGCATTTTAGGAGTGGCCAACACCACAATGTTAGCTAGTGACTTCTTTCTACAAATTCCCATCCAAATACTTGAATCTGCACAGAACGCCTGAAATTAATGGAGAGGTACCATCTGACATGCCTCTGGGAGAAATGCATTCCCGAAATGAAATGAATTTATATTCCAGAAATGAAACGAATTTATATTCCAGAAATGAAACCTCCAGAAATTTTAGCCGCCTCCTGCAAACTCTTCACAAAGGAATAAAATAATCTGCTGCATGGAAAAGCTGGAGGACTGGGATATATATCAGCTATGCACAAAATTCTCACACCGTAGAGCTGAGCACTGTGTACTGGTAGCACACGAATGCTGATAAATTTATCATTGTGAAGATCTTATTGGATGCTGCTCATCACGAAGAAGAATGCAAGCTTCTTTGCACTTTCAAACTTATATGCTTCCAGGTGGATTGTAAATCCGCATTACCTATTCCATACACCCGTACAGCATCTCCATTATGTGTTCTTGCCTGGGCAAAAACTCATACACATCAATGGACAATAGTGTCAACAGTCAGATGCCTTCAGAAACGGTAAGCCAGGCCACAAACCCAATACATGCTCAGCTTCACCATCATATTATTTAAAAAATAATCATAAAAATATGGTTATTTCTTCTACTTGACTTTTAGGTTTGGTACTTTTGTGGCAGTGTTCTTTCATGCTTTCAAGTTTTTCTCCACAAGTTCATGGTATACAAACAAGGGTGGTCACAGTGGGTAAGGCAAAGGGAGAGGCAATACTTCACCCAGCACTCAGTGCTGCCTGGAGTAGTATATTCCCATGATAAAGCATTTACAAAGCACCCTAGAAACATCACCGTCATGTCTGGCTTTGGCTATGACCATAATAACATAAGGTGAGATTCTTGCTTAATCACATGATTTGGTCGTCCAAAGCATTAGGGAAAAATAGTACAAGAATTGTCTAAACTGAAAATGCACTGCATGAAGCTAAAACTCATTACTGTGAACTACTGAGCCTGAAAATAATAATGAATTTTATGACCAAAGGACAGTTTTTAAGTGACTTAAAAGGCACTGATTCTATAATAGGAAATCTTCACTAAGCATAAATACATTCTTATACACCTTATTTTTAGTCACATGTTTTCCCACATGAAGGATTTGAAAACATAGCTAAAATTTTTATCTGCATCTTGAAATAAAAATCTTAGATCAGTTCAAAACTGTTTTTCACCACTATTTTTACTGCTTCTTTTATCCCTGAATAAAAAGCTTTATTGACAAAATCCTCATTTCATTGCCATATAAAAAAGAACAGTCCAGTTCTTAACACCATTTTGTTAAAATAAATATGCTTTACTACCTAAATTAGGCAAAATAAAACATCTAGGCAGAAAAAATTGCATTTGAGTGAGTGCAACTGTAAATCAACCTGTGCCAAGGTTGGACAAAGCGAAGAGAAAATACAAATAAAATGGGTTTGGTTAGATTATCCTAATGAGAACTAATTCATGACTTTTCATTGTTGTGGTTGGATTTTTAAAGATTATAGGTATTTGAATATAAACATTCTGCATTGACATTTGTGTACTTAACCGGTTGAGCAGCATTTGAACACAAGCATCTGAGGAATTCAGGGACAAGTTCTGACTGATTCTTACAAGACTGATACCACCAATGTTTGATGGTAGCATTATCAGTAAACTAGGCAAAGGGGATTCAGGAGGGGTGGCTTTCATGCTCTGCAGAAATGTTGAAAATATAAAAGAAGATACTCTACATTTAAATGCACCAGATGAAAAAATAGCACCAAGAACCAACAAGAGATCAGAACGGAAAACCTCAAATAATGTTAGATGAGAGTAGCTTTACAGAATGGAAACACACAATACCACATAAAGGGTTGTGTTAAAAGTAGCTGCAGAAGGTAAGAGTGCTCATCCTAAGCTGTTAGATATGCTGATAGATATTGTAAATTCATTTTATCGATGCAGTCAATTCCAAGTTGAGAATATTCTATTTTGAGCCTGGTCTGATAGAAAACAAAATCTAAATTGTTCTTGTTTTTATCTTTTTCCCCAAGTAAGGAGATACAGTGAGAAAAGATGAGGCCTGAAAGCAAAGTACAAAAGACTCTTGCTGCCTTGCTAGAGGTCCTTTGCATGCAGCTCTAAGGAAGACATTTTAAATGGATGTTTTAAGTGGAAGAAAGCAAATAGCACTCCTATCTTCAGTAAAGGTAAGAAAAAAGAACTACAGGCCAGTCAGCCTCACCTTGATCCCTGGGAAGGTGATGGAGCAAATAATCCTGGAAACTATTTCCAAACATATTAAAAGCAAGAAAGTGACTGGGAGTAGCCAGCATGGATCTATGGAGGAGAAATTGTGCCTGACCAACCTGACAGGCTTCTATGACCAAATGACTGGCTTGGTGGATGAGGGGAGAGCAGTGGATGTCACTTATCTTGACTTCAGCCAGGCTTTCAACACTGTCTCCCATAACATCCTCATAGACAAATTGATGGACTGCAGGCTAGGTAAGTGGGCAGTGAAGTGTAGTGAAAACTGACTGAACTGTCTGGCCCGGAGGGTTGTGATCAATGGCACAAAGATCACCTGGAGGCCAGTTAGTAGAGTTGTACCCAGGGATTGATACTGGGACCAATACCATTTAACATCTCCATTAATGACCTGGATGATGGAACAGAGCGCACCCTCTGACAGCTTGCAGACACCATGAACTTGGGAGGAGTGGTTGATACACCACACGGTTGTGTGACTGGTCAGAGGGACCTCGACAGGCTGGAGAAAATGGCAAACAGGAATCTCAAGAAGTTCAAGAAAGGGAATTGCAAAGTCCTGCACCTGAGGATGAAAACCCCCATGGACCAGTACAGGCTGGGGGCTGATTGACAGGAAAGCAGCTTTGCAGAAAGATTTAGGTCCTGGTGGACACCAAGCCGAACACGAGCCAGCAAGAGTGCAGCAATGAAGGCAGACAGCCTTCTGGGCTGCATTAGGATGAGTGTTGCCAGCAGGCCAAGGGTGTGATCCTTCCTCTCTCCTCAGCACTAGTGAGACCACATCCAGGGTGCTGGGTCCAGTCCTGGGCTCCGCGGTATAAGAGGGACATGGACATACTGGAGCAAGAGAAAGGTCAGGGAGGTGATTAATGAGTTGGAGCATGTGAGCTATGTGGAGAGGCTGAGAGAGCTGGGATTGTTCAACGTGGAGCAGAGAAGGCTCAGGGAAATCTTATCGATGTATATAAATACCTGACGGAGCGAAGTAAAGAACACAGAGCCAGACTCTTCTCAGTGGTACCCAGGGAAGGACAAGAAGTAATGGGCACAAAATTAAATACAGGAAATTAATTCCATTTAAACATAAGAAAAAGCTTTTTTACTGTGAGAGTGGTCAAACATTGGCACAGGTTGCCCAGAGAGGTTGTGGAATCTCTATCCTTCCAGATATTCAAAACCTGACTGGACTCAGCCCGGGGCAACCTGCTCGTGGTGACACTGCGCTGGGGGTTGGACTAGATGATCTCAGAAGGTCCCTGCCAATCTCAACATCTCTGTGATTCTGAAGGAAAATAAGAGAATCTTCCCTCCAAAAAGGTGCAAGCAGCTAGTGGAGCAAACATAATCTTTTCTATAAAGAAGAATTGTGTAATCTTCTGTATGATAATATGATCATCCTGGCCTTAATGCAGTTGTGAGATGCCACTGCTGGACTGAGCCATTACATTTAAAAATGTTTGGGACCTGACTGTTTTGAAGTTTCAGAGAGTTCATACCCCAATTGGTGCTTTGCATATCTTTGGTGGCAAGTTTTTTATAGTGTTACTTTATTTTTACTTGCTGTTATAACGAGAACAAATTATTGCAAAAGGCAACCGCAAATCTGAGTGCACGTTGTATTCCCTTAGTGAAAAAGTAGTTTACAGTAACCAATTCCGTATTTTTTATGGAACTCTTCTCTACTGCAGGACTAGCACTATTTGCAATGATACACTGGGAACACAAGCACTAACACGAAAACTGGCCTTAGCAATTCCTGCAGTAAGGAAATGTGACCAGAGATGTTCAACAGGTTGACATTTATACTTTTCCCTGACTGCCTTTCTGCATTTCACAAATTTTGCCTACTATTATCAGTTAATGTTAAGGACACAAGCCAACGATATAAATAGCCCACCTGTTTTTATATGACTGCTACACTTAGCACCCAAACTTCGAGGAAAGCCAGTGTGTTTGTCAGCATGGCTCTCCATCAGTGCTCCACCTCGTTCCCCGGGTAGAGGTCCAGAGGCAGAACCCAGACTCCCTAACGCTTCACACTGCCATCTAGCTAATAGCTGCTGCCCGCAGCAGGAGTCATTTCACCTCCTGAAAGCTGGTTCACTCAGGAGATTAACTGCCGGTTTTAACGATTTTTTCCTAAATCTCCTACTGGAAGACTGGGCACTTCAAAATATGGGTAATGGACTAGAGCCTTTCACCACTCTAAACCCAGCCCAGCTCATACAGTGAGAACTGGGTAGCCTGCCTGAGTTTGTTGAGTTTCCATTCAGGGCTTTGAAAACTTGCCACAGGTAATGAGTAGAAGCCTAGAGCTGTGCGGGCAGAGCCTCAGTTGCCATTGTTTTAAAGCAGCATACAGGGACACTGCCTTTCTGTGAGCCAGTCCATCCCTCCAGCCTTTGTCCTCCTGACCCCTGATCCTTCCCGGTTCAATAGCTCCCACGTCCTACCTGGTGCCGGCACCACCGTGCATGGGTGTGTAGGGAGCAAGAGGGCTCGTTGATCCACATGAAATCTGATGTGCCTTCCCTCCCCAGGGCTACCTTTCCATGGGACCCTAATCAGACTCCAGAAATTTAGCTTTCACATGGTGATGCCTTTTTTATTTCATTTTAGAGAGTGATAGTGGTAGGCTTTCATATGTTTCTCACAGCTTTAACCGTGAAGATAACCACTGTGAACATGAATCTGGTTGGATCCGCAGATAGCCTGGAACAACGATTTCAGAGAGATGTGAACTACCTATTTGTGGCAGCGGGCTCCCAACAGAGGTATCCTGCGAGAGCAACGCACGCTTCAACGTCAGCTCACTCCCCATCTCAGAAAGGCAGGGTTTCAGTGGCTTCTTTTTCTGGGGCCATTTGAGATGCCTCTCGTTTTTCCCCCACACCTACATGGCAGAGGATGCCA